>NW_009193306.1:0-4120 GCF_000690835.1 Fulmarus glacialis
GCTGGGGGGCCTGCGGGGCCTGGCTGTGGGGCCTGGGCTGTGGGGCCTGGGCCGCGGGGGCTGCACTGCTTGTCCACGCACCAGGTGCAGGGGCTGCCATTCCTCTGGGAAAAAGAAGCTGACAGAATTGCCAGGGAGAAATTTTGCAAGAAAATCAGATTACGCTAGAAGGAATCTGGGGACAATCTGTGCATGGCTGAAGACAGCCGTTAGATTCTTATAACCATGCAAGATACCTTTAATGTGTGCCAATAAAAGGCATTACATCTCTGAACATTTTTATGCATTCACTATTCCCCCGTGATATCTGGACACCTTTTTCTGAAAAACACTAAGAAATTTTTAAGATGGATGGGGGATAATTGCTATATCCCTTCATTTGTAAAATTAAGCTCTGTTAGTGACTCAAGCCCAATTCTACAGAGTGAGAAACAGAAAATTAGAAGAATTCAGGATCAGTTGGTCATCTGGCATAAACCAACAAATGGACTCGATTTCAGACACTTTATTATCCAGGTTTGGTACCTGAGGATTCATGTGATTAAACCACTGTTCCAGTGTGAAATTTTCATTAAGCGTGTCTTCTCCTTCTGGCATGGTCATAATAGAAGTATGTTATTGCCCCTGTCTATGCCTTTGTCTGAAGTCTGTCCTCCACCAAAGACCAGGGCAGTTGTGGGGCAAGAATAGTAATTTTTTTTTCCTCTGAGGAAAAAAGCAAATTTCACTGATTTCACAAGTAAATTATTTTTCCTGTGGAGAACCTGCTGAAAACTCTGTGGAGATCTGCAATGATTCCAGTGTACATGGATTAGTGGGCAGGATGCAGGAGTGGAAGTCAAATGTATAATGATGACACCTTGTTATCAAATGAGTCTGTAACTTACCACAGGGTTATCTCCACATGCATTGGCGTGAGGAGATTGAGAAGGAGGAAGAGAGGAAAATCCTGACTGATGGCTAGATTAATCATATTTCATGAAACGAGGAGCTGCACTGCAGAGTCTGAAAAAGCTATGTGTCATTCTCAAATGAGCTTTTGAGTTTCTAAAGATACATTTCCAAAAATATCCCAACTTTAACAAACCAAGACATCCCTGACTAACTTTGAAAAATAATTTCAAAAAATGTCTCCTAAACTTGTAACACCATCAGCTCTTCGTTCATGTTCCTTCATATTAATGCTAAAGACTAATCGCGATTAATTTTAAACAGGTTCATTATAAAAAATATTTCATATATTTTCATATATATTTCATATGTAAGTGAAAACTAGAGGCTGGAAAATGGAAATTGTTGTAAGGAGAGAAAAAACAAAGCGAAGAATGATGTAAAGCAAAAGGTGAGGGAGAAAACCAAAAGACGACACATGGAAGATCAAAGGACGGAATTAGAACGAACCCCAGAGAAAACATGTTCTTAATGTGGCTCTGAATACCCCTTTTAATTTTGCGTGTTCTCTGTTAGAAAGCTGACGAGCACCGCTGAGTGTATCATTGCCAGAGAAGGTAAAAAAGTATAATTCCAAGGCATATAATATATGTTATGATACAACATATATAAATGTGTTTAAAATAATACGTATATACGTAGGTACAACAAAATATATAATGTTACTACAGTATTTTGAAATTGCTTACCATCCGACCCCAGCCACTAATCTCCCTGTAGTGCAGCCAAAGTCCAACAGCTGAGTTCACCCTCCTTTCCCATCACTCTCCGGTACCTCAAGCGTCCGTTCTGCTCCGCCGCGGAGTGCCAGTCTTTCCCAGAAGGCACACAACCCCCCTCACACCCGTCTTCATTCATGCCTACTTCTTCTCTTTTTTTTTTCTCCACCTTTTTCTCCACAGCTCTCATACATACAGTAATGTATAAATGCTACATATTTATCTGATTATCAATGTTTGCTAGAGAATGTAATCACAGTTTAATAGCGTGCTGTTGAAGAAGCAAGCAAGAGGAGATAACGAGGTACCTCCATCTATGTAAGCATTTCACGGGGGTTAAAAAGCAATTAAATGGGAGGTTCATCTTTCTTCCTTTCTGGCCAGGTTGTAAGAGCTTGCCATGGCAGTGCTGATAGAGATGATTATACAGAGTTTTAAAATCTGCATCGAGATGCGACGCTGCCTGGAAGATGCTGGAGGGCGAGAGATTGACGTCTCTTAATTTCGGCCAGGCTGCCTGAGGACGCTGTCCCTGCCTAGAAATTGAAAGGCTCGGGTAAGCTAGGCATGCACGCAGCTCTTCTGATGCATTAAAAATATTTCTTCTCTCATGTTATACTTTGTTCCCACTACTACAATTAACCAGCATATTCTTTTAAGAAGATTACTTCGGGTAAATAAGAAGGTTACTTTGGGTAAATAAGAAGGTTACTTTGGGTAAATAAGAAGATTACTTTGGGTAAATAAGAAGGTTACTTTGGGTAGATATAAGGAAGAAATTTTTTACAGTGAGAGTGGTGAACCACCGGCACAGGTTGCCCAGAGAGGTGGTAGATGCCCCATCCCTTGGAACATCCAAGGTCAGGCTGGATGGGGCTGATCTAGTTGAAGATGTCCCTGCCCACGGCAGGGGGTTGGACTAGATGAGCTTTAAAGGTCCCTTCCAACCCAAACCATTCAGTGATTCTGTGATTCTATACGTGCGATGGTCACAAGCATACCCAGGGCCAGGCCGTGGTTAGTGCTCTCCTGGATCTGACAGCAGCCACAAGCCTCCGCACCCTCGGGCCCCGTCAGAGCACGCGAGAACCACGTGAATCCACCTGCGGACAGGTAAAGGCAGCGGGCCTCAACTCAGAGAAGGGGAGAAAGGTGACCGATGCGGTCACTGCTGCCACTTGCTGAAACCCTGCCAGAGCAGAGGGACAACGAAAGGAAGGTAAATGATTGATGCCGCTGTACATCCCTGAAGCCTTGGATGTAGCTCTTCTGTTCCTCCCAAACTTTCCTGGAATACATCACCCTCAGTCCCTGAGACAAGCAGTGTCAAGATGACCTGAACGTATAGAAAAGGCTGTATTTCAAAGACAGTTTTAGTAAGACCTGAATGGTTGCCAGGGTCGTCCCTGATAAAGCAGCAAACCTGTGCCCTAAAACTGAACTTTGCTTCAAAATGAGGAGGGGGCACTTCCCCAAACGGCCACCGATGACTACCAGAGACCCCGTGCACGCGCAGAAGGACTGGGAAGAATGCCAGGGAAGATGAGAAGTAACGTTTACATACCTCATGAATACTAGTTAGGCATGGCTTTAGGCGTGGTTTTGCTAATTTTGTCCTATAAAGGAGAGCCTGGAGTTTGTGGCGGTGTGCTCGATTCCGTGGAAAATACCCACCCTGCGCCCTGCGCAGAATAAAGCGATGTCTCCTCTCTAAACATGCTTGTTTAGTGTATTTCGAGTGTATTTCGACTTGTTTAGTGGATGTCGAGCTTAAAATCAACATCCCTGCTGTGGGCGGTCCGCCTGCGTGGGCTCCGGAGAGAGGCCGGGGCTTCAAATGCCCCCGAAAGCGCCCTTCGTCCCGCTGGAAAGGCTATGAAAGAAAGGTCCAGCATTTTGCTTAGCTCGGCCTCGGGCTGACACGAGGGGAATCCTCTTTCATTTTAAGCGCCTGTGAAAGCAGCAGGGTGCTAAAGCATCTTGAGATGAGGGGAAGACGCTGCTACAGCCTTTAAACTTTTACCACCATTTTTATTTAGGTCATTTGAGCCTACTGTGTGCGTGCTGCCTCCGTTGACATTAGTTGCAGATACTTCGGTTTCTGTATGCTGGAATTAGGGGGTATTTTTGTCTGCAGGAAAAGGTGAAAGTCGCCAAATGACGGGAAACCAGCCTCTTTCTTGCACCGGGAGCTCGGTGTACGACAGGCACTTCCCATACGTCTTTCATGGTATTTGTATACGAGAGACAAAAAGGGACAGAGAAACGAGTAGCTGGGGGAAGACAGCACTCGGGGACAGGAGGAGGAGCGGAAAGAAAAACCCAGAAAAAAAAAAAAACAAAAGCAAGGCTGCGAAAGGTAAAGGACATGGCACATCCCTGAGCAAACACACGCATCCCCTACAGCAGGAAAAGCCGCTGGGTGCCGTGGCTCGAGACTGAGGGCCAGG
>NW_009193307.1:0-40053 GCF_000690835.1 Fulmarus glacialis
CCAGCCTCTGGTAGAATATTTCGTCTGCAAACATTAGACAATAGGACTAGCTTTAAATAGGCTTGTGACAGAATAAACTTTTCCAGATATGGCTTCCAGATTTGGATAAAATAATTTTCAATGACACAACACAGACAGAGAATCATACACCAAAGCAGCTACTATTGTGTCTGCCTGGAAAGGATGTAAGCTTTTTTTGACAGAATCTAGGAGCTAAGATGAATCCAGGAGAAACCAAAGAATAAGTCTTACCATTATTATGAAAAGCAGCTGAAGACCCTGAGTAACTTCATCCCTAATCTTGCTGATGATTAGAGTTGCCTCTAGATCTTGCTCCCCCTCCCCCAACTTGCTTTCTTAACATAATTTCTTATCTAACTAAATAAACATCTGAGTTAGCTTTGTGTCCTTCCCCAAGTATTGAATTCCTGAGGGAAGAAAATATTCCTTTAAAAGAGTATCATTGATGTCAGAGTTAGTATTTGCATTTGCAGCCTATTCTTCACCATTAATTATTTTCGTGTGTGTTTAGGATATAGCTTCTGTTTGAGAAAAGCAAGATGTCAAGTAGACAGCTGAATATTAGGTTTAATTTCAGCACATCTGCACAATTGAATTACATGAGATTGATAAGTAATGCCATTTGCTTAGTTCTAAAAAATCAATTCAATTTACTCTAATATACTTTCCACAGTTAAACCCATTGTTACCACTCAACTTGCCATCATCACTGCATCTTGCATATGATTCCCCAGGTGAATTCTAGTAGTGGTAATAAGTCACCTTATTAGAATCTGTATTTATGCCTGTCCTATTGTTCTGAATTAATGAGCAGCAGACATTGCAAATTGTAAAATAATGTGATACTATGAATTATTAATAATTTTTCAAAAAATAAAATTATTACTTAATGGACTATATATGGTTTATGTTTTCTTATTTCTGATTGAAGAGTAAATATTGGAATTCTTGGGCTCTGTTGACAGACTTACTGGGTAAGCATTGATATTGCTATGCTTTTGTTTAATGTCAGTGAATCGTGGCTAATATTTATGGTACCTTAGTGAAATATTCACATTACAAACTGAACCCATATAGAATATGCCTGAGTTTTATTATGAATTGGTGATTTGGGTTGGTATTTTTCAAGGGGAATAAGAAAACAAGCTGTGCAACGTAGTCTCCCACATACAATCTGCATTTGTGATTCCCTTACACCTTTTAAAAAATTCTGTCCTCAGACAACTTTTCACAAAAGACTGGATACAGGTCCTGGTACTTGCTGAGATAGCTAGATCAGCTGAAAAAACCCCAATCAAACAAAAAAACCAAACTAACAGAAAACAACCAGCAGAGATGATTATTTATCGATTTGATGTAATTGACTATAGCATGCTTTTGAATCATATGCAATTTGTTTCCACATTTTGATGTAATGTCAGGTAAAGATTGATTATGAAATTATCTGGGTTTTCACTTAAGATTTGAATTTGTATTACATAAATCTTCTTCTTCTCTAGATTTACTGAAACTACCAAGTCATTTAATTCCTGGGCTAAAGTGTTTTTGAATGAGTACCTGAATAGATAAGAAACTGTCTGCAAAAGAAACAAATATGCATATATATGCAAAGAAATATCCCTTTCCGTAACCCTTTACGGAATTTGTTGTATTAGAACCTGCTTTTCTGAGAGTCTCTAAAGAAATATGATTGGATAGGGTTGTGGCTAAGGCACTGGATGAAGAGATCAGTATTCAACTTCTGGCTATCTAACACATTTCCTGTGACCTTGGACATATCACCTTCCATATCTCATTCCTCTATCTTTTTTTTTGTATTATGATATGAATCCATTTTACTTACAAATAATGCATGGGACAATGTTCATAAGATTTGCTAGCCAAAGTCATGCCACTGAAGCAATTAATCAAATGAAGGAGACAAAAGTATATGACCTCACTATTCACAAAAAGTGCTGTATATATATACATGCAAATGAAATTACTTTTTGTAAAAGTGATGGAGAAAATTAAAGTCTGCTGTACAGAGCCAACAAATTTGCTTCCAGCAGTTTATTTATGACACTTCTATTTCTTCAGTAAGAAAATAATCCAGGTATTTTCCATTTAGGAATCAATTTAATAGCTGGAATGTTAAGGAATAGAAGGAAAATAAGTTTAATATTATCTAAAATTCCTTGGACTGATCATTTCCAGCTATCACCTTAAAAAGCTTCCATCCTTTCCTCAAGAATTTCATAAGTCCTACTGACTCAAAGAAAGAGTTACAAAATGAGTCAAGCTAGTACTCCAAAGATGTATTTTGGAGAGAAAATACATTGTGAGAATTGACATGGTTTCACTACCATTATATGAGCTTCATTTTCAGAGGATCATGGCCCTTAAGCTTTAAAAAGTAACTATATTGAATGGCTAGAATAACCATTAAAAACAACTATTCGGGTTGGAATGATCCATATATAGTTGCTTTGCTCAACATTTTAATGGTTTCTGTGGACAGCTTTTCTTTAAAGCTTTGATACTTCTCTTGGCTGAGCAGACTGCTGAAAACTTGCAGTTTGAAAGAGCGGAAAGTGTCTTTTCTTAACTCATGAAATTCCACAACGGGAGCATGAACTTTCTTTGTGCCAATTGAAAAACAGATTTATGCCACAACTGGTATAGCCTTTGCGGGCCAAAGTGAAACGAAGAAGTTATTCTAAGTCTAATTAAAATCTAAATCTAGTCAAAATGCAATAGTTATTATTATTAGTCCTGGCATAATATTAACAGTTTTAGTCTAAATGATCTAATTAATCCAGAAAAAAAAATCATTATTAATACCATTAACATCATTATACAAAAACTTTTGTTTAACACCTTTTCTAGGGGTTTTTACTTACGTAACCAATGCTCTTCTGGGGGTGTTACAGTGAGTTGCAAGCATCCCGGACTCCTTCACCAGGATACAGATCCTGGTGTGGGGATCCAGATGTTGCTAGTGGGGGTTTCTTCCTCATTGTTGGGGGCTATTTTGACATATTGAGAGCACCTTGTTCTCTCTTCATTGCTCTGTAATTTCACATTACATCCACATTTACTGTATATGGTGTGGTTTACATAATCTGAGTACGTCTTCTTTGCTCTCTTTGTTAACCACTGAAACAAATTCTATCCAGCTCACAAGGTTGCATTCCTTTAATGATCGTTAACTGACAACTGCTAACCTGTTCTTAGCCCTGAGGTGTTTGGTATTGTCCTGTGCTCATACTTCTGCTGTCATCCTGTGCTTTTACTCCTCTACATCCTATCATTATTTTAGGCTAATAGATTCTACACAGAATACCTTTTATCAATACTTGTTATTTAACAGAAATGAATCAAAGTTTTTGTAACACTAGACATTGCACCTGCTATACAAAATAGTTCAAAGCTAAGCAAAACTGAAACAAAATAGGTAATACTCACCTGGCTACTGGACAATGGCTACTACAGCTAAGCAAGCTAAAACAAAGTGCCAGGAAAGCCCAAAATAAGTCCAGACAAAACAAATCTGAACAAAACCGGTCATGAGGCCTTACAGAGTTACTACAATCTATGGCTTGTTAAAGCAATGGCAATCCCATATTTACAGGCCTACATAAGTACAGTCCTCTCTCTGACAACAGCCTTCAAAGCTAATACGAATAAACCAATTGCTCAAGAGGAATGTTGAAGGCTGGTGTACCATACCTCCTGCCAACAACACGGGGATGAGGGTGACAGCTGAGCAGAAGTCACCTTGGGTGTAGGGTTAATTTTTTCACTTGAAAAGATTCTGCACCAAAAAGCTATATCAGAAGAAAGATAAACTGGATGCAAAGACATCTCTGAAAAATTACAAAAAAGTAGATCTATCTTATGAATTGCAGCTTTGACACCTCTTGCATATAGATTTTGATACATCTAACAAAATTACTGTCTTCCTGAGGGTCTCCCTCCCCTCGCCAGATCCTTGCTCTTGAAGAGGATGATAAAAAAAAAAAAAAAAATTCAGATCACACAAGTAACTTTATATCTGCTGAAGCCAAGCTATCAAGTCTCCAATTTTCAACTTGTTATTGGTGTAATTTTCTGTATTTTTCATTTGAGGCCATCTGAAAATTCCTCCTTGATCACCTGCAATAGCTGTTTAAGTTGCAGAAAATACTGGGTAAATGTATAGCAACCTTGGGTTCTTTGGAAATTTTGGAAGTTTATTTTTAGTTTTTATTTACATAAGTAGGTTAGTATAGAACAAGAAGAGGGAAATGAATTCCACTCTGAAAGAAGAAAATCGAAAGCCACTGTAAAAGCAAGCCACCAACACTACCATGTCATTAGCAGAAGTGATGCTTAGGTGCTTGTGAGTACTTGCCCATTTCTTTTACATATTGAACGGATCTAAGCCCTTATTTAATACCCCATAGACATCTGTGAGGCATATGAGACCTTGAAAATCTGGCCTCCACACACATTTCTTCAATTCCAAGGAATATTTTTAACATAGCTCTTACATAGTTTTGCATGTAGTTTAAAAATATATGAGTTTATGAGGCTGATAAAGGACATTCTAAATTTCATTAAATTTCGCTGACCATAGCTGTAATTATGCCTGTCAACCAATACTTTTGTGCATGTGTTTTGTGAACATTTGGCAGGCTCCCCACCAAAGTACGATCCTATTTTTCCTTCTTCCTCTCATATTCTAAGGCTGAGATGAAGGAAAATAAAGTATAAAGCTGAGACAAAGGAAATAACATTAACTATATTGAGACAATCTGCTAGCACACAGCGTGGATGAGGGTTTTTTACATTCCAGTTTCACCAGTATCAACAGTCCCGCCAGCTTCTGTGCTTGTTTCACTGCATGGCCAAACAGTAAGGTAGGTCATTTGTCACAGAACATAAAAGAATTCAGCCTTTTTGAAGTGGGGAATCCAAGCCTACAAGCCCATCAGTAATTCATACTATAATGCCATCTTTGCATTATCAGAGAGATTAGCTGCCAACAGTCTGTTTATGTGCAAGAGCGCAGCAACATCTTGGAGTTAGTTTTCCTTGTAAGCCTATAAATTTTAATGACATTTATATGTTTTGATCAGCAAAACACATTTTGAGGAGGAATAAATATATTTTTTAAACTAAACATATTTCACTTTTTAGTGATGCATGGATACTGGTCTGGCATTTTCTTATGGGAGGTAGCCAAAAGCAAACTGGGCTATCTTTCTGTGATTGTAGACAAGGCAAAAAACTTGAATTTAGGACTGCATTAATACAGATGACCACTGAATAAATTTGACCTCTTTTGCGCTTGAATCAACTCAGCTGGAAAACTGGATATTAGCAGGACCTGACTGAAAACCAGATGTTGTAGCACAATGGATACAGTCTCCATAAACAAATCACAGCCAAAAACTATGTGAAATTGCACGTAGTTATTGTAAAACAGTAGAATGAGAAAGGGATTTGTGATATTTTTATTGGAAAACCAAGCAAAGGTTCAAAGAGATATGTTGCTATGGTTCCAATACATCTTTGCAGTGAGAGATTAAGTAGCATGACATTGCAAATTTCTTGAGGGAAAAAAATACTTGAAGTCTGAGAGGCCTAACATAATAGAAAGTCATCAAATAAGGAATACATTTGGCAGAAATCAGTCAAAATGACAAAGTGAAATATCAGATACCTTAGACATTTTATTGGAATTTCAAATAATTAAAGAAATACTTTATAATAAGTTATTCTCATATTTATAGTCTTAATGTTATTGAATCTTCGTTAGACTTTACACATATTTCTTATAACACATTTGTTTCTGGAGTCAAGCACATAATCATTTATGTTTTTCAGACAGTTTCAGATGTTTTTCATCCAGTATAGGAAGAAACATAGGAACAACTGAAGGAGCTAGGTCTTTTCACCCTGGAGAAGAGAAGGCTCAGGGGGGACCTCATCACAGTATTCCAGTACTTAAGAGGGAGATATGAAGAGGACAGAGACTCTCTCTTCATGAGGAGCCACATGGAGAAGGCAAGGGGCAATGGGTACAAGTTGCACTGAGAGATGTTTCATCTCCATATAAGAAAGAAATTTTTTACAGTGATAACAATCATTCACTGGAACAACCTCCCCAGGGACGTGGCAGAGTCCCCATCACTGGAGGTTTTCAAGATGCGATTGGACAGGGTGCTGGATAACCTCATCAAGACTCCCTTTCCCATGAAAAGTTGGACCAGATGATCTTTTGAGGTTCCTTCCAACCTGGGCTGTTCTATGATTCTAACTTAAATAAAGTACTGAAACTGAAAATTTTGTGTTAGAATCTTATCATCGAGCAATAATATAATTGCACTAATAATACCTTTTGGAAGAGACATATGACCTGAATTCAAACTATTAATTTACCTATGCAGTAATATTTTACAATTCATAGTTAACACCCTTTTGAAACTTCTTTGAAATTGTTTTAAATCAGTATGAAAATAATCTAAAAATTTATTTCCATAAATATCAGGGGTCGTCTGCATTAAAAGTGTCCTTATATTTAGAAAAATTACTGCGTGTCATTCGCTCTCTCTTTATCAAGAAATCTATGTTGTGTGTACTGAGTAGTGTATGAGTTCAGAGCTGTAACTATCCTATTTAGATATAAAGAGTTAGAATTTTTTTGGTTGTGGGCAGCACTCACAGGTTATTAGTATGGATGTCTCATTGAAACAAAGGGTGCAAATCTCAGTGGCTTTAATGGTGTGAATGCAAGCGAACATCACAATTTATGTACAACCAAGGGAAGTTTTTTTCTAAATCCCAATCACTTATACAATGTTGTGTAACACAACTCAGTGGTTGTTGTGGGGGTTGAAGTAGCCGCAGTGCCTGTCGTGGGGGTTTGAGCGGCCACCGTGTCTGTTGCATGGGCTGATCTTCCACTACCCGCTGCCTCCGGGACCCGCCGCTTCCACCCTCCCCGCCCCCCAGTGGGACGGGGAGAGAATCGGAAGGGGAAGAGTGAGAAAAACTCGTGGGTTGAGAAAAAGACAGTTTAATAGAACAGAAAAGGGAAAATAATAATGATAATGACAGAATATACAAAATGAGTGATGCACAATGCAGTTACTCACTACCCGCGCTGACCAATAAGCAAGTAGCGATCGGTCCTTCCTGGATCACGCCTACCATTCATATACTGAGCATGATGTCACATGGTATGGAATACCATGTTGGCCAGCTGGGCTGACTGTCCTGGCTGTGTTCCCTCCTCCCAGTCAGTCTAGCTTGGTAGCAGAAGATAGTTGTCCTTGACAAGGTACTTAGCAACAAGTGAAAACATCAGTGTGTTATCAACATTCTTCTCATACTGAATCCAAAACACAGCACTAGGAAGAAATTTAACCCTATCCCAGCCAAAACCAGGACATTGAAAAATCTTAAAAACTCTATGGAGAGATCAGGTATTCCTGCAGAATTGTTTCTTTATAAGAGAAGTTTCTCTAGTGAGAAAGACCAGTCTGAATGTAGAATAGGGAGAGAAATAAAAAAAACGTATTTTAAAATCATAAGAATTCACTATAGAAGTTACCAACACAAAATAGAGAAGGAAACCTCTGGTCCTCTCTCAGAAATTCAGAATTAAATCAGTAGTAGTTAATGTTTTTTTTCCCCCTGAATTTACACATACATAGAACACTTAATTTCCATAATAAAGCATAGGAAGTGACACCTAACAGTCAAATACTGATTTCTTAACAAGGTCTACATACTGTAAGCTGTCTTGTGTTACTCTCAAAATCATGCTTATGGGCAAAGAAGAAAAGTATTTTGTACTTAAAGCTAAAAAACATTGTTTATGGAATTGAAATCTTAAGAGTCTAAGAATAATCTTTAGTTCAAAAGTAATTATTATAGAAAGAGAATGAATACTTCTATGCAGAAAAAGGTTTCAGTAATATAGTTAACATATTTATACACACACTCTTTAGTTTCTAGTCCTTTTCCTGGTGTTATACTTACTCTCCCCTCACTGTTTAGGGTCCTAAGGTCGATGGTTTCATTCTGCTCATGATGGGAGTTGTCAGCACCTGCAATCCTTCACTGGGAGGAATGTGGTGTTCATTGAATGTGGTGTTCATTTTAATGGTAGGATCCAATTGGGATCCTTTTCATGTGTTTTCTAACACACTGTTACATCTCTTCTCTTTCTTCATTGATCTGCAGCACCATATTACATCCAAATGTACTGTACATGATGCCTTTTAAGTATGTTAGCTACTATTGTCCTCTTTGTTACCCATAAGTCTGTCCAGCTCCAGGTTTGCACTACTATAACTGACTGGGTGAGTTGTGTATAGCTGTGGGATCTCCAGTGCCAGCCTGTGCCTGTGCCACATCCCTCATCATCCCATATCTGCACTTCTCTGCTCTGCATCCTGTGTTCCCACTTTTCAAGGCCTGTGTTATCATACCAGACTCCTATTTCTCTACACTATATGGTATAGTTGTAAATATCTTATTCTATATAGAGTAACTGCTTGTAACTGCTATCTATATAAGACTATATGTGTCCTGGTTTCAGCTGGGATAGAGTTAATTTTCTTTCTAGTAGCTGTGTTTTGGATTTAGGATGAGGATAATGTTGAAAACACACTGATGTTTTAGTTACTGCTGAGCAGTGTTTACAGTAAGTCAAGGCCTTTTCCTGCTTCTCACACCGCCCCACCAGCAAGTAGGTTGGGGGTGCACAAGAAGTTGGGAGGGGACACAGCTGGGACAGCTGACCCCAACTGGCCAAAGGGATACTCCATATTATATGATGTCATGTTCAGTATATAAATTATGGGAAAAGCTTGCAGGGAGTCCTCTGCTCGGGAACTGGCTGGGCATTGGTCAATGGGTAGTGAGCAATTGCATTGTGCATCACTTGTTTGTATATTCTTTTATCATTATTATTATTTTCCCTTTCTTTTCTGTCCTATTAAATTGTCTTTATCTCAGCCCAGGAGTTTTACCTTTTTTTTTTCGATTCTCTCCCCCATCCCACTGAGGGGGAGTGAACGAACGGCTGTGTGGTGTTTAGCTGCCTGCTGGGTTAAACCACAACACTATGTTTGTACCATACAAAGATAAAAATAATTAAAACAAATTATCCATCACCACCTGCCAAGTTAGAAAAAACACTGTCACAGCTAAACTAAGTAAAACATAGCTGTAGGCAGGTGAAGGTAACTTCAGACAGAATAAGCCTGACAAGCCTCAGTTCTAAGGCTGTGGAAACTCAGTATAAAGCTCATGGCCTGTTACTAGTCATGACAATACAGTATTACAGGGCTATATGGTTACACCTGTTTACTCTTGAAATTTAGGATGTTTAGTAATTCAAAGGATGAAGCTAAACATTCAGCAGTGGTAGGATGCTGTGATTCCAAAATCTTAATACAGTTGCATTGATTGCTTTAGTGTGTGCATATATTTTTTGGGTTTTTTTCCCTATATACCACCGGCCAAGAACACTTTGAGGAATTTGACCCTGTGATTCAGGCCAAGGAAAAAGTAGTGCATTTCTGCCTGAGTGGAAAGCTCCTTTAGTCATACTCCTCCTTCTGAAAAAAAAAAAAAAAAAAAGGAGAAAAAGGTTTAGAACAGTTTTTTCTACCTGGCTTTTTCTCAGATATTTTCCTGTGCGACCTGGGACAAAAATTCTCTTACATATTTGTTTTTACTCTGTGTATTTTTATTTAGACAGAATATATATGCAAATTTAAGGCTGGTTTTCAACTATACACTGTACACAGATTAGATTTTGATATGTAGATAATTTAACTGTTGGTTTGAATCTTGGAAGAAATTTTTTCTTGCAAAAACCCTGACAAAGATATGATTGAATTTATCTTGGCATTACTGTGTTGTTTGTATGTAATTTGCAAAATAGTCAGATACCTTAAATTTATTTGAACTTCCTTATCTAAAGCTTAGTAGATCATGACATCAGAGTGAGACCTCTGCGATACAGTAGAATATATGTGGTGAGACTTTGAAAGCTCAGCTATGTTTTCAGATGTATTTATAATAATTGCTTTTGACTAGAGATTATAGGTCTCAGTGGGTTGTTTTTCTGAAGTATTTCTAGGCAGTAACAGACATACTGCAAAAGACACTTGAGACAGTGTTTTTGTGCAGCCCTAAAGGTACTTTGATAAGGCTCAGTTTTTTTGAACAGATGGTGTAATTTCCTTCCTGCTGCTTTTAAGAGTTGTCTTCCTTATCCTGTGGTATTCTAGTATACTCTTGTGCAAATCCTATTTGTCCATTACAACAGTTTTTGTTTCTTTATTTCAATTCTTCTCCAACTTATCTTTCACTTTTATTGTGTGGTAATTTTTTCAGGAGATTACTGGCCTAATAAGCCTGATGCAGACATGACACACATGGCCCTGGATAGTTGTAATAAGGCTCCTCCCTCTCTTTTATGATTCTGAAATAACACATTAAAAATTTGCTTCTCTGAAATTACAAAAAGAATTGCTAATATAGTGTAATGATGAATTTGTTACACCATATTCCCAGAGCTTTCCTTTGAAAAGATCAGGTGAAATCAGCCCATAACAAAGGTTAATTTTAAAATGCCATTTAATATAGGTATTTTTATTCTTAGAAGACATGACTTTTGTACTCTGAAAAGCTGTCCACTGACATCCCTGAAGAATAGAACCCTTTCCCTTAAAATCCTGAGATGTTGAGGTAGAGATAGAAATTCTTGAAATCCTTTTACAGCTGCTTTGCTTTTCCAAAAAAAGAGAATGGTGGTCAGAGAGAATCATGGTGCCTGTTTTAGATCTGGTCCAATGGGTAGTTGTTCTCCTCTGGAGACCATTACAATCAATCAGGGACACCATTTGTTAAACCTTCATATTGTCTCATGATCACGTCAGTGGTGGCTTTCAAAGGAGGATGGTTAGGGAACCCCATGAGTTAAATGAATTCTGTTATGCAGATGGACACCTTTGTTTTTCCTTCAGAGTGATTACTGAGCTACTAATTCTGAAACTGAAGAAGCAAGGTTAGAGGTAGCAATGCATAAGTTAAACTGCTTTACCATGCTTGCTTGCAGCTGCTATACCTTTACTTAAGGAAACTGAAGTTTGTGTCATGTGTTCTAAGATGATGACTTCTCATGGTATTTCTATTTTCTTTGCCTTCTAGATTCCTGGCACAGAAACTGCACAACGAAAACATAAGTTGGTTGACTGTGTGCGACTTTGGGAAAATTTGCCGCAGGCTAAGGATGTCTATCTACTTAAACATGTCTATATACACAGATATAGGCAGTTGTCTACTATCTCTTCCAACACTCTGAGCTGGCCAGTCATGAGTCAACTCCAGCCCAGGAGCTATCTAACTTAATTTGTGAGATGCTGTACCTCATCTAAAGCATTCCACTTTTACCTGTCTAGAAGATGTACCAATAGTTCCCAGTATTCTTGTAAGGTAACAAAAACCAATTAATCCCACTTTATAGATGGTGGCCTGAACAGCAGAGAAATGACTTGTTTGGAGGTCACATTGAAAATCAGTGAGGTACGATACATATCTCCTAATTTCCAGGCTAACACAATGGCCATTAAACCACTATTCCTTTCCTTTGCTTGAAGTTGTTATACAGTTACAAGCCCAGTATTAATGTCCTGTTAAATTATGGTTTTGTCTGCCATTGCTGGAACAGTGCTGAAATGTGTTGGTGAATCTGACTCTGCCTTCAGGAAGGTAAAGGAGTTAAATACTTTTAATTTAAGATCTTTTAAGGTGAGTAACTGCTGTGAAAATATAGAAAATGAAGGGAGTAAAATTCCTCTAGAATTCTGCAGACATGCTTAGACTCCTTTCTTAACCTTGATGGTGAGAGACGTAAATAGAATTAGGGTATGAGCACTTGTGATCATTAAAGACTATTCAGCAGGTTATACTGATCAAATCTAATTAGGGTAATTATTAACCTCCTGCTCAAATGCTTTTTCATTATGTAAGACAATCTAGGCTTTTTCATCCTATATTACTGTTGTGCTACATAAAGCAATTGCAAGGTTTTACCTCAGATGAGCCTGTATCTAAGGAAATATTTCAGTATGGATAATATACAGTTGTTTATTGACATCCTTCATGATGAAGGACAAAAATGAAATAGTGTTACTCATTTCACAAATGTTATTGAACTGCTGTCAGTTGTTATTGAAATTTGGTCTTTAAAAACCTATGATGGAAGCTGTACAGTCACCCGCAATGAAACGCTCAAAACCTCCTGATTTTAGTTTCAGTAATGGCTTTCCCATAAAGTAATTATATTTTATATGCTCCTGCTCCATCAAGGTTATTTCTAAAATAGTGGAACTTTCTTTCAAAAGTGTAGTTGTGTGGTGATCTGCAAACTTTCTTTTAAAGTTTGGCAACCAGAACAAGTATACAGCTTTCTTACAAAAACTAGGCACTTGCTTTCAAATGATAGAACAAGAAAGGGAGAAGCAGCTGAAGTTATTTCACATCATAGTACGAAATATTGATAAAAGGAATAAGTGGCAAACCAATTTAAATGCAACTGAATGTAGCTAATATGACTTTGAACAACTCACAGAACTCAAGGCCATACTGTACTCATTATTAATATTTAAGGTCCAAGACTTGTAAGTGGTTTCACTTGGTCATCAAACAAAATGAAAAAAAAAAAACACAAACCAAAACAAAAAGGATTAATTTTTGTACTATCAAAAAGTTCCCTCAGGAAGACTAAAGCAACCTAAAAATAATGTGTTCCAAATGTGTATCAGTTCAAACACCATAGATTATTTTAATGAAAAACACTTAAAATTAAATATAACTTTAATGAATAAAACCACTTATTTAATTTTTGCACTTCAATGGTTTGAAAAATGCAATGTTGCCCTACTTCAGAAAAGTTAGAAAAGTTTCTTTTTAAGCATATTCTATTAAACATAGCACCCACATGGGAAGCACTTGGAACAAAGATAAACTGTTCTCAAAGACATTGAAAAGTTTTTTTTTTTAAGTTTAATATAGAACTTTTAACAAAATAAAATAAAAAATCTGAGTTACATAACAATATGTACCTGCATACTGTATCCTTTCATACCTGCATACTAATCGTTACTGTTACATGTATACTTCTGAAGAAAACGCATGGTAGTTTCTGGACATTCTTACTAAATATTTGTGAAAAGGATGCTTGTGAAGATGATATAGATCTCTCTCTTTTCCTCCTGCTCCTTGTATGTGTGAGATAATCTCACATACAACGAACCCTGGTGGAGCTGGGAGAGAGTGAGTTTCATTTAACTGGGTACTCTGAATTGTTCTGTAAATCTTTCCATTGGTGGCCTAGGCAACAAGGGGTGATTTCAATCACTCGTTGAAAATGCCTATTTCTCTCTGGTAACAAGAACTGCTCAGACTTAAAAATCCAACTTTTTATGTCTAAGATGGGGTAGAAGTATCCCTCACTGTATTGATTCATACTGCACTGCATGTTAGTGGGCATGAGTGAAATGGCTACCACATGCTCTCTTCCCTGATTTTCCTTCCCCAGAAACGTGGATGGGTTAACACACAGAAGTTTCTGAATGGCCACTGTACCCTAGCTTGGCACATTAGAAAGAGCTGCGGTTGGCTCCTGTTTACTTCATTGGACTAAATTGTAAATTGTAGCAGTGTGGGAGCTTGGAGAGTATCAACATGGACAGGTCAGGGTGATAAATGCTTTAGCAATCCTAGTTTCAATTGCTGCCTTGTGTTAGTCAACATGGGAAGTTACAGGCTTGTAATAATTGCCATGAATACTGCCCATCTATATGATCCTTTAAATCTATGTGGATTAGCCCTGCATAAAGTGCAGACTTGTCTGTCAAACTATATTTTTCACTCTTCTATTGTGAGCAGAAGCATTCCTAGGCATTCATCTGAATCCTGACAATGCGTTAATAGTGACTGACCAGTTACCTGAGATCACATCAAGTAATCGTGCAAAGCAGGTCCAGCAGTCTTGACTGCAGTTACCCCCAATATCCTTGCATGAATGCTACCAGTCACTAGGCTATGCTGTGGATTGCCTGAAAGCTGATCTTTTTTCAGTGAAGAAGGAAAAAACAGATCTTGTGTTAAGCACTGAGAGCTAGTCCCTTCAAGCAGTTATGGATCAAGAGATGTACCAGAACATTCAGTCCTGCTTCCTGCTCTGTTTGACAATATACAGAACTGCATGAGCGGACAGACTGTACCCTTTAGAAAATGAAGTTATTTAAAGAAGGGAAGACACATCTGTGATCCAAATGGGAAACAAGTTGCACCACAGGTGGACTGGTTGATACCCAGTGCTAATAAGAGAGAGCTTTGCCATATCTTAGGAAATCCCTGCTTATATATACTTCAGTGGGGAAGAAAAGAGGAAAGGAAAGATTTGCCATGGCCATACAGTTACCTCATGATAATAAAGCAGTGGCATATCATATAAGTGATCTGTTCCTTTTTATGTATTCCCTACATGATGCCATTCTTGTACACACTTCTGTGTTGTACAGGTAGGCTTATTTTCTTTTACTATTATTTTTATTCTTCACCGTTCATGTCATCTTATTTGGACATATGTGATTCCCCACCTATCTCTTCACTTGCATAAGTTCAGGTATCCCCTATTAAGTGAGACTTGCATCAGTATTAAGAACAATGATAAAGCTATCTGCTGAATCAATCAGTATAGCTTGTCTTGGCTTTGCTGAGGGAAGCAATTTAAAAGTACCAAGCATGTACTGTTGGCGTGACTTTCCATTTAGATTTCAGAGCTTAAAGGACACAGAACATGGGGTAAGTCTTTGTATGTCTGAGCTTGGTCCTAGCAGCCCTCCCGGCCACCATGGATATTAGCGGGGATACATGGTTTAAGTTTCCCAGAGAGAAGGTTGGGGGGAGAAAAGGAAATTCCTTGCTCCCTTTTTTCTTTATCCCTGTTAAAAAGCTTCCATTATAGAAAAGAGTGTGGAGAAGAAAGGGGGGGAAAATGAAAAGAAGGTATACAACTTCTCTCTTTTTTTGGTTTTTCTTTTTTTTTTTTTTCCTAAGCACTGTCTTGTCCAAAGGTCCCAATACTCCACAACAGCTCAGCAGAGAAGAAGTAGATGGGTGGCCTGAGAGAACAGTGTGGTGAAGTTGAGGCTTCTCTACTCCTGGTGAGAAAAGTAATTGGGCAGCTGTCAAAGTTTCTGCCCCAGGATCTGTATTTCTAAGAGAGAACGGAAACATGCACTGTCAAAACAATGTTGAATATAAGGGAAGAAGTGAGTAAGAAGTGCTGAGATACTTCACCTTGCCATTCATCTTGCCTAACTTGAGCTGCCTAAAAGCAGGTATCTAGTCTAACCACAAGCTTCCACAGCTGGCAGAGGGGAACAAGGGTACACTCCAGACCCCAAGTCATCCCATCCAAGGGTATTAACACACAGGAATAAATTGTTCTCTGCAATTGCCTGTTTGCACTAACTAAAGAAAGAACCTAATGAGAGCATACAAAATGCCCAGCTTTTAGACAGTTAAATTTAAGTGAGATGAATGTCTTTTTCAGTATTCCTTCAGATTCTCTAATTTGCCTGTCTTCATAATTGGTATTAAGATTAAATTACTTGGTCTTTCAAAAACTGCTTAATTTGCATTACAAACTTATATCCATGTTATAATCTTGATACAGGTGACAAGTTTCGCAAAGTAAATCTAATCCTGACTAATACATATGATAGGATACCTAACTGGAAATACTCAATTGAATATTCATTTACATATAACTGTGGTGATAAAAACACATTTCTTTTGACATAGTTGCAAATGTAATACTTTGAAAAGTAGGGAGACCCTGAGATGTAATAGCTATGGTTACAAAAGACAACACCAAAACAGAAAGACTTTTAAATAAGCATAACTTTCTGCAGCGTGAGGAAGACTATTCTGATGAATCGCCCATCACATTCAGGATTCTCACAGAACTGACCAAGAGATTTATTTAGAAGATGTTTAAAGGTTAACATCAGAATTGACCATGAAATTATCCAACCTGATCCTAATATACCAAATGTCCTGTACATAGCTTTTTCCTAGTTGTTTTCCACTAAAGCATACCCTCCTGAAAGGCACTTTTTCATGATTTGATGTCATCAAGAGATGACAAATCCACTACGTTAGTTTCTTCCAATTGTTAATCACTCTTATTGTTAAAAAAGTTGACCTAATCTCTGTTTTCTATGTGTACAGCTTCAATATCTAGCTCTTGGGTCATTTTATGATTTTTTTTTTATACCAGTTTAAAGAGCCCTTCAGTACTCACTATTTCATCTCTCCAGAGATACTCTACTTACTATAATCAAGACATTTCTCTTCTTTGATCAGCTAAAAAGAATGAGTTCTTTAACTTTTTCACTGTACGGAATAATTCTCCAACTCATGAATCATTTTTAATGCTCATTCCTTTCTTCTCTCCGGCCTTTGACATTTTTCGGGTTTTTTTCCCAGATGCACTTCTCACCTAACTTATCAGCTGAAAGCAGAGTTTTTGATTCATTCTGTCAAATGAATGAATCTCCCCAAGCATTTTCTGATGATTATTTATAAGTATTGCTATGTGAACTCCAGATCACTAAAGCATGCATGGGTAATTAATGTCCATTTCATATGAAATATGAAGAGTAAACATCATTAACTTGCTATGCATAAAAAATCTTTAAAAAGCAGGATATATATTTGATACTTTTTCATGCAAATAACATTTCTCTAAGCTTCTCAACCCTACATTTAGTCCTTCCACTATCTTAAGGAATATGTCATTCAATACCATACATATTGTGCATAATAGGGCTATCAAACAATAAAACAGTGACCATGTTTTTTTGGGTTTTTTTTTTGCACTTGTAGCAATGGATTATTCCTCTGTAATCCTAATCTGCTAGAGGAAGAACAACTGCTGCTTTTCACAGAATCTGTTGATATTAAGCATATTTCATTTCAGAAACAGTCAACAACACCCTTATAAAATGAAGATAGTAGGTAGAAAATAGTACCAGAAAAAAGCATTAACAGAAAGATGGATGAAAAGACAAATCATAGAATCATAGAATCATAGAATGGTGTAAGTTGGAAAAGACCTTTAAGATCATCAAGTCCAACTGTTAACGTAGTACTGCCAAGACCACCACTAAACCATGTCCCTAAGCATCACATCTACATGTCTTTTAAATACCTCCAGGGATGGTGACTCCACCACTTCCCTGGGCAGCCTGTTCCAAGGCTTGACAATCCTTTTAGTGAAGACATTTTTCCTAACCACCAATCTAAACCTCCCCTGGTGCAACTTGAGGCCGTTTCCTCCTGACCTATCATCAATTGTTACTTGGGAGAAGAGACTGACAGACACCTTGCTACAACCTCCTTTCAGGTAGTTGTAGAAAGTTATAAGGTCGCCCCTCAGCCTCCTTTCCTCCATGCTAAACAGCCCCACTTCCCTCAGCCGCTCCTCATAAGACTTGTGCTCTAGACCCTTCACCAGCTTCATTGCCCTTCTCTGGACACACGCCAGCACATCAAGGGCCTTCCTGTAGTGAGGGGCCCAAAACTGAACATAGTATTTGAGGTGCGGCCTCACCAGGGCCGAGTACAGAGGCACGATCACCTCCCTCCTCCTGCTGGCCACACTAGTTCTGATACAGGCCAGGATGCCATTGGCCTTCTTGGCCACCTGGGCACACTGCCGGCTCATGTTCAGCCAGCTGTCGACCAGCACCCCCAGGTCCTTTTCCTCTGGGCAGCTTTCCAGCCACTCTTTCTCAAGCCTGTAGCGTTGCATCAGGCAATCAGGGAATCAAAAACATTATTCCCTTCAATTTTGAGAACAAGTCAAAAATTTTTCACTGTTTGGAGTGAAAGACATTTTGACAGGACATTCCAAAAGTTTGGATGTCTGTAGAAGTGTTCTGAGGAAACTATTCCCAACAAGCCTACTCCTTTTATTCATATTAAAAATCATACGAAACATTAGAAATAGAATTGACCTCTGCCATCCTTGAGGGGCTGTGGGATAGGAACTATCTTTCTTTTCTCCCTGATTACTTCTTTTGATGCTCCATCACTACAAGCAACATCCTTAAAATGGAGAAGCAAACTGATCGATTAGTCAGAATGAGAAGTAGTTGTACAAAATAAGAAAGCTCATACCTTATTTTCTCTCAGATCTAAAATCCAAAGGGATTTTCTGAAGCATGGACAGTTTTTCTAACTTCAGGGATTGCTGAGATGGATCAGTTCTGCAAATTTTTAAAACTGCAGATTCTTCAAGACTCTTGGCCACATTGTGTCTTTTCTGCCTGCCAGGTTGAGTAGGTATACCATATGCTTGAAATGCCTGTATTTCAAGACTTTTTAACTCGACTTTAACAAACTTTTTTTTTTAGTAAAATTGACTCAAATGGTAAAGAAATCACAGAAGCCTTAGACCTTTGTATCGTTTCAGCTATATAAGTAAAAGTCTGGATTAACTGTGGACTTCCATATGTGGACTGTTAAGTTAAAAGATGGTGGAAAAGGAAAATAACAACAAAATTTAAAAAACAGCTTGAAGACAGAGAGCGTTTCCTAACCAAAACAAACAAAAATTTTTTTCAGTGACAGTAGCTATATTTTGCAGAAGTCTCTGGCTTTTCTCAGCTATTTCTCAGCTACAGGCAGTAGTTCACCAGAGATGTAGATTTGGATTCTTATGGCCACAGTATGCAAATGTATTAGCTTGGAACTTAATTGGAACTCGTATAGAATAAAGTCCAAAAGTGAATACCATTCAGGGTTTTTCTGAGGTGTGATAATGTTAATCTAATTTCCATCACAGCTAGACCTGTCTTACCTTCTCTTGGTATCTGCAAAGGGACCAGGTACTGAGGAAATAAATAAACCATCATATATACACATACATATACTCACCATGCCTGTATTCCAGCTCATTAATGGAGTTATATAGAAGAAGCCATCAGTGTCATTGCTTGCCTATGGTATACTGTTCTGTTTGGTAAGTGGGATATGGGGAAGTTTACCTTTGGAAAAAACTTACAGGATCAGATAAATATTTTCAATATATTATAAATAGCAATAAAAGGCCTTCCACTAGATGCCCAGCTATATTTCAGTCTCTGAGTTCTGCAGCACTTCAGAAACCATTCAACCTTTTGACTTCTAGTTTATGAAATCTGCAGAGTTCTTTCAGTGAATTACAGCCTTGTATTCATATGGTGGTCATCTCTTATTCCAGATACTGCATTCCTGTATTGAAGGATGCTAAACAAAATACTGAAATAATAAGCTCAAATATAGGCCATCTTAGTCTAAAATATAAGAAAGCTGTAAGTATTGTTCTTCAGTCATTTACAAATAAATTTATTGACTAATATATGTAAATCTATTTCTAATTCTGTAATATGCATAACAATTCTCTAAATATTTATTTCATAGCTGTCCTTTTTTTTTTTTTTTTTTGCAAGCATGTGTAGTTCCACCTTTTTTTTCTGTTTTTATTTTTGGTAAATGTCTGAATATGTTAGCTGAACTGTGGAATTCAGTGCTGTTGACTCTGTGCCTGGAGAACAAAATAGAGCCAGTAATGAAAGAAGCTACTCTATATGAAAGAGTGGATTGGTAAGAGAATGTTTAGAATATCTTTTGTTTCCAAAGTCTTTCAAAGCGGATAGATTAGGAAAGGGCTAAGTGGCCATCTGAAGAATAGGATTTGTGAATAACCTACTTCAGATCATCTCATAAATGTCATCAATCCATCATGGTCAGGATATAACAGAACCCATCCTGGCTCCACAAAGAGCACTCTCTATTTCACCTCTCTAACTCTAATTTCACACATTTTGCTAGTGAGTTATTTATTTTTTTAGTCCTCTGAAACATCTGCTGTAAGAAGTTGTTGGAGAAAGTATCCTGGTTTTGATAGACCTTTCATCTGTTCTGCTATGACTCATTTTATGCTCCACCTGCTCTGTCGTACTGAATCACATTTAGAATCTCTTTGAAATATTCAAATGTTAAGCAAAATGTGTACAATGAAGGTGTTTTCCTCGCATAAAAGCAAACTTTTTAAAATGTTGTTATGCAAGATCTGGAAGCTCCTTTAGAACTGAAAATGGTATATTTTCCTCTTTCTGACATATCCAATAAAGACTGTATGTTTTTCAAAGAAGCTGCAGCCATTCCAGTTGATGTGTGTGGACATACCAATATGCTAGCTTTTTTATTCTGGAATAGGTAGAAATCAGGTGTTAAAACCAGAGAAAGAATAAAAGAACCGGAATGAGGTTTCTGTGCAATTAACTGGCAGAATGATGCTTCCATTTATTCTGAAGAGTTACTAGCTCCTCAAGTTGTTCTAAGACAATGGATTTCTTTTCAAAGTAGACTTCTACTAAGTTGGAATAAGCATATCAAAATTCAGCTCTAAATATTTTGATCATTTTTGAAATGGAAGGGCATTCATTGTTGCAGGGTTATATTGAGTCATACACCGGAATAAAATGTCAGATCTGTACATGTGTATTTATAGACATTTTTATCCAGGTTGACAGTATTTTTCATGTATCCTGTCTTGTAAATTCTTTCTGGTACTATTAATGTAAGTGCCTGGTATTTATTTTTGCCTCTTGCCATATCCAGTGTCATATGTCTACATTGTTCATGTTCTGAACAAAGAAAGGAAGGAATTTGAAGAATGTAAATCAAAACTGAAACAACAGACACAGAGAAGCAAAGCCAAGAAAGAATCCTTTACTGTTTCTTATCGCCAAGTAGCAAATTATCACTTTGGGTTTTCCCCCTCATTAGCTGGGCTAAATGGCAGTACTTTGTTGCCAATGGGTAAGTAACAATTTAGTCTCACTTTTCCATGAAGATGAAAGTAAAACCACTTTGCCATGACCCAGGAGCTGCATTAGACTGAATAAAGGATGAGATAAATAATACAAGCCACCTAAACTAGGATTTTTTATTAATGTCAGACATCCCCGTGAACAAATTGATTGTTGTCGGTGATCATGGAATACATTAGCAAACATTCTACTAATGTGAGAGCTTACACGTCCTTTAGTCTCTAATGCTACTGGTTACGTGAAGAGCAGAGCAGACTGTAGCAGTTACAGTATAAAGGCTGGATAGAAGAAAGCAAAGAAGATGCAAATTGTTTTGGTAAAGGTTTGAGTTTCCTTAAGCTGATTAGTCATGAAATACTCTTCGGTGACGTGGTTGAATATTTTCCTAGTTTGCTCATTAGTATGTGTTGACAATAGCTCAGTTTCTCACCTGTTTCTTAGTGGTTGGCCCTTTGGTTCTTACTGTTAGAAGATCTGTGCCGTGCATCTTCTCGCAGGTTGGGAATTTCTTACTTGCATCTGTAGGAACAGTAGCAGCACATGATCCAACTCTTCCAAGACCTGTATAGCCTCATGCTCTCCCATTCTTCTATGGAGGATGGGCGTTGATTATAACTTACTTCTCTTTTTTCTTGATGACCTGGAGAATCTAGATCTAACACCATCTTACAACAGCTGGAGGATGCTGTGGTAACTTCTTGACTAGAGCAAGGCATACAGTGCGACAACAGTTTCTTACCTATCCTTTTTTCCTCTGAGGCTGTCATCTTCTATTTTCTGCTTCTACCTAGGATGGGTTGACCAACCTGATCTTTTGAGCAATCCTTGCTACTCAGAAAGAAAGTCAAAGGGCACCTTCCATTACTCTGGTTGGAATAGCATCTGTAAATTTGTGAGTCTAGGGGGTGAGGGGGAGCAGGGAAGTCCTCTCCGGTTCTGTAGAGTTCTGTAGAGTTCTCCCACATTGCTAAGTATACAGAGATGATTGTCTCAAAGAATATTCTTACAGGTGAAAAGAAATTTCATGTTCTTTCCTCATGTTACTTCCTGTTTTGTAGATAGCATTTATATTTAGACTGGTAGACTGTTTCAGAGATTATTGTGTTGAAATGTAGTATAATGACAATGACTCATATGAAAGGTTGAAAGAAATCAAGCTGTCATGGTTTAAGATGTTATATCTTCTCATGGATAAATGACTAGTTAAAAGATAAGAAAGAAGGATAAGGAAAAAAAAAAAGCAGTCCCCGAAATAATTTTTTCCTGGTCCTATTCAATTTATTTATAAATTACCTGGAAAAGGGAGTAAATAGTAAAGTGATAAAAATTAACAATGCTACCAAATTCTTCAGGATATATTTAGTTTTTACTACGTGTAAACTGTCTCTGAGGTATCTACAATATTGAATGGCTGGGAGATAAAATGACAGATGAAACTCAGTGTTGATAACTACAAAATAATGAATATGTGGGTAAAAAAAAAAAAAAAATTGAATATATATACACAAAGCTGAGACCTGAATTAGTTATTACCATTCAGGAAAGAGCTCTTGCTGACATAGTGAATAGTTCTTTGTAAATGTTAGCTCTGTGTTCACTGGCACTCAGAAAGGCATGCTAAGAATTATCATAAAAAGATGAAAGAACACAAGAGGAAACAACATTATATCAGTGCATAATCCCATGATGAGTCCACATCTGCAACTGTTTGTGAAGGTCTATTCAGGCTTCCTCTTCCTCAACTTCAAAATACATGAAACTTGAAAAGTTACTTTAGCAAGGATGATAAGAGATATAGAAAGCTTCTTTATGACAAGCAATTAAACAGAAAGTGAGTGTATAGCCTGGAGAAGAGAAGACTGAACAGATTTTCATGATGAAGACTTGTAAAATCATGAATAGTATGAAAGCGGCGAATAGCACAAGAATTGGGGCCAATTATTATTTCATAAAATTAAGTTAACTGACAGTTTTTGAACAAAGATCAGGAATTACTTTTCCATATAATCAATAATTACATTGTGGAAGTCATTGTCACAAGATGTGGATGCCAAAACCCTCAACGGGGTTCAAAAGAAATGTTGGACAAATTAATGGAAGAAAGAGTTATTACACACAAAGAGACAAAGACACGTCCATCTCAGGAAATTCCTTCTTCTTTGCAGAAACTGACATTGTTAACAAGGTGATATATCAGGCAAAAAGTTAACAATCTATATTTATCCCATTCTTGTGCTTTTTTCCACAGCTATCTGCTATGTTGCTACTGTGAGACAAAAGAGTAGATTACAAGGATATTTGGTTGAATCAGTACATATGTTCCTGCATTTCATGGTCTTATATGCCCTCTCAATTCTTTCTGACACTGCCTGCATGACAAATTTGTCTCTTGGTTACTCAGTGTCTTTGGTGTGAAATCTGTGTATAGTCATTCTCTTCACAAATGAAATGCATAGCTCTATGGCAAGTAAAGGCTTTGTGAGGAGTACGGTGTTTCCAGGAAGAGGTTGATGCATTTCTTCTTGGCCTAGGAGAGAGCATTTCTTTTATCTCCTCTACTCCTTTCCACTTCTCCTCAGTATTCTGACATGACTTTGCAATAGTTTGGGATAAATCTTCTCTAGCCCTCTGTTTATTTTGAGCTTAGAAACAGCACTAATTAAATTCTCCATAATAGTTTCTTGCCTTCTCTAACTTAAGGACAAACTCATTATTTTAGTATTTCAAAAGGACATTATATGTCCTTTAAGGATGGCATTAAGAGCCATCTCTTCTCCTACACAGGTTGACTATGTTGAAGTTAATATGAATTTATTTCAGAGGGAGAGAGGAATGAGAAAGACCTCTTTGGTCTTGGGAGTCCACTCCACTACAATCTCAGCAAACGGAGGTCATTTAGACCAGAAGGAACCAGAAATTAAATGGTGGTGGCATTGCTTAGAGCACAACCCCCAAAAAATCTTGAGATTTCAGATTCATGTCACCTAAGTTAGCACTGCAGTCATCTCAGGTTTCTGACAGAGTCAGCAGAGAGTGATAAACAATGACAGAGTTTGACTGAATCCACCAAAGATGTGGACTCTTTCTAGCAGTACCTACCTCTTTCCACTGATCACTGATGGTGCCTTGTCAGCGACACTCCTAAAATAATTTTCTTAACTGTCAAGAGCTCTTAGTGCACTGGTAGGCCCTAATGGCCCTGAGCAGTCTCCCGCTGGACACCCCACTCCCTGCTCACAGGCCCAGGATCCCACTTCAGCTCAGGTCCAGGACTCCAGTCCTTGGCTGAGGTATGTTGTGAGTGTGTCTGTCTTCCATCCTGTGTCCTACTGCCCTAATTTACTGATTGATCTTCCTGGACTTGCCTTAAGGGTAACTTTGCATCCAGTCTTATCTCTGCCCCTCTCTCATGGATGAGCCTCAGAATTATATTACAGGTAGGTAGCCTTGTCTCTAGTCCCATCTCTGGCCCTGTATCCAGCTGTTCCTGACTAGTCACCCTGAGTGGACCCTGGACATGACTGCTTACGTTGATTGTCTGGCACTGTGGATGGCCCCTCTCACTGTCACTAGTGCTGCTCTGCTCAGACCCCTCAGTTCTGCACCTCTCAGTGAGGGCACTGAGCAGCCTGTGCTGGGGCCAGCGGGACTCTCAGCTCACCCTCCCTTGGAGAGCAGCCCCACTCCTGTTGCTCCCCGACATTGAGTTCAGTGAGATGAGACTGAACCTTGCCAAAACCCTATTAAAAAAGAAAAAAAAAGAGTTTTATTATGAAGAGCAATTATTGGTGTTTGGCTGTATTTGAAGTTCAGTGCTTCTAACATTCAACAGCATCTTAACACTCACAATTCTGGATTTCAGGTGAATAGACTTTTGGCTGTTCAGGGTTCTGCTTGGAAGAATCACACTTGCTCTATGACACTTGTTTATTTAAAAGTAACATTTATTTAGATCTAATCATTGTTTTCATAAGCTCACCCTCTAGAAATGCAGAATGTAATAATTTCTTTGCTGTTTTTCCTGTTCAGTTTATGGGTATCCAGGTCTGAGAATGTGTATGGAGAAGAATGAAGTCTGATCTTGATACGACCTTTCAGATTTTACCACAAACTACAGCAGTAAGACAGTATGAAGCCTTTGGTGTATAAAAGTTGTTTAGAAACTGGTAATAAACTGAAGAAAATAAAGATGACAGAGAATAGGTTAACTAACCTGGCTCCGAACATTAGAAGAAAAAGGGAATTAAGAAGTCTGTAAAGAAAGAAATTGTGTAAACTCAGTTCAAAGCAGAATCAAAATAAAAGTGGGCGTAAATTCCACCAAGACTTTAAATGTGACAAGCAATATATTTATATACAAGAAAGGGAAACCAGAAAAGAAATTTGAAGTAGTACAAAATGCATAAGACTAAAGAAGAAATTAATGTTTTTTTCTGTTTTAAGGAAAGTAATAACTCTTACATAGTATGCTATTGTTAACAACATAAATCTAGAATGTGTCTTTACTGGAGATTTCTGTAACATTTTTATATGAAAGTTACAATATGATTAAAAATCCCTTTCTGTTCAAAGGAATTTCCCCCCTCACCTCATCTTCCTCTCCATCTTCCATTTTTTCCCCTTTCCTTCCCCTCTTTCTTACCCCTTCTGTTCCTCTTGCCATTATGATATTTTCCTGCAGTTTTATATTTCTGGTTTATATTTATTGGTTATCAGTGTGGAAGGTATTTTTGTGAATGCTTGTGAATTTCAGTAATTTCTCAACAGAAAAAAATAAGCAGTTCAATTAACTTAATTTCTCTTTTATGTAACTAATAATGTTATCAAAGCCTCGAGGGCTTTGATAAAAGAAGAAGAAAAAAAAGAAAGAAAGAAGAAGAAAAAAAAGAAAAAAAAAGAAGAAACTTTTTCAGTTTTAGAATATATTTGCCCAGAGCATTTTCTTTTACATTACAAAATATATTTGAATTACTGTTTGCAAGCCAGTTTTAATAGAGATGTTTAAAAGTGTCAGAAAGAGCAGATTAACAATACTACTAAATCAAGACTATAAAGACTGCAAAGTCAGAACATATGCAAGCAAACTCAGGGAAAGGATGCCTAAATTATTAAAAAGAAGAAAAGCAAGAGGGGAAGTTAATTTGTATCATAACCAGGTCACTGTGCTAATCATGATTTCAATCCCATGTAACACTACCTCTTGCTTTATTGGCCTGGTAATTGTTTCTGTTCATGCCATAGATAGAACAATAATGCCTATCTAGAAATGTGATCAGTCTAGAAGTGATACTAACTACTTGCTGTCCACACAATTAAATAATTCAATGTAATTTCAGATACTCTACTTTCCAGAATGGTTTGGTCAGAGGTAAGACAATATTAACTGCTCTGCAAAATCAGAGGAAGGGAAGAAAATTTTCCACTTTGGAGCAATACTAGCCAAAGGTGCTTTAATTCTCCTCTTCACTCGCTGCATCTTTACCAAAAAAACACACTGTTCAACTGTCAAATATGTTATGTTTGCTCTAAAAGTAATGGTGGCATTTCTTAATAAAAGCTCTCTGGCTTTTTACACATCCCACAAGTACGCAGCAAATTAGACGTGCATACTGTTTGGTCCTGGCGTAATTTGCAAGTGTTAACAGAAAAGCTGAAGGCTGCTGAGTGGTAGAATTACACTGTAAAATACAGTAGGGAACACTTATCGGTCTCGAGGTGTATATTTTATTTTCTATTAGTGATATGAATGCAATGTTCTTGTTATTGCCATTGTGAAAGTTTTTGATGGGACAAGTAACAACAGCACTGTAATCATTTTCATTGTTGTCTGTAAATATATAGCATGATTACTGGAAATACACTGATGCAAGTAATAATGATAATTTGAAAAGCACCTTTCTCACCATGCTCTTCAGCACTACATAACTAGTTATAGAAGGCATTAATTACGACTTTACTGTCTCTTTGTGATAAGAGACAAGATGACACTTTGTGTGTGATGTAATATCTTCTATAATTACATTGCCTCCCATCTAAATCTAAGGTCTGGTTTCACAAAAATGAAATCTTGGAGGTCAGTGGTGCCTGCATTCACACTGTGTTCCTAAAATATCCTTTTAAAGACAGAAGAAATGCCATATTAACACTATTTGATAATTGGTACAATTATTTTAGAATAACACTTTACATTTCTGCAGAGCTGTGCAAGTGAATATTTTACTGCTCTGAGACTCATCAGTGAATGAACCATCTCACTATCTTTCTGTGTTTCATATTATCATCTTCTTCCCTCAGATGGGGAAGTAAGATATCAGTAATGTTCCAAGACCAAGCAATAAATTCTGAGCAGAACTAGGATTACAATTAAATCTTTCCTCATCCTCTGTTTTAAACATTAGGCCATGTTTTTCATTCTCATTCTTCAGAAGATCTAGTTAGAAACTTAATCTTAAAATTAATTTATGTGCATATCATGCCCAGTGTATAACTCAATATCAAGTTTAATGTTTTTAAAATTATAACAAATAATCTGAGCCATGCATTGTAAACCAGAGGCGATATTTATTTCAGCAAGCTTTGTTCATGATCAAAGTATTGCTAGCACCACTGACTTCCCTATGGATTTGTGTGTGTGTGTGTGTTAAGCTAATAAGAAATCTTTGCATATAATAATCAAAATAAGTCTCAGAGATGGTGGCGAACAGCCACCAGGAATGCTTCAATAAAGTGATTTTGTCCTCAGAAAATGCCATTTTCCTCAAACTAAGCCTTTTTGATGTGATGAATTGGTTTCAATAAAATACTTTTGGAAAGGTTTCCCAGGTCTTGGATAGAATATGTGGCAAAGAAGAGAGAACAAGTGAGACCTCAGAATAATAAGTGACCAAGTATTTAACTGGGCTGTAGAAGACCTGGATTAAATTGCTTCTATGAGGGATTTAATACTTTCACATTTCACGACCTATCAATTTAGTCATTCAGAGGCCAGAGTTACAGTACCATTAACACCTAGGAATTTTCCTAAAATTCTAAACGCTCTAGTGAATTGGAAAAATTATTTCCTACTCAGTTCTCCCTGTGAGGAATGAAGGTAAATTTTCTTACCGGATTAAAAGTGACAGTAGACCACATTCTGATGGTTTTAGTATGTATTTTAAAGCATGTATGAACTTTAAAGTTAAATCTGATTAAATTAAACTTCTGCCAAGCAGCTGATCATGCAGTGCTTTTTTTTTGCAAATCAAATATTTGTGTCATGGCCTCAAAAAAGAACAAGAGAAAGAAGAAACTCCATTTTATCATGTTGTAAGTACTAGATGAACTTTAGAATGAAAGCTGTATGTTCCTGAAATCCTATGACTGGGTGAGATATATTGTTTTTATAAATTGAAATATATTTAATCAAAATAAATTTGTTTTGGTTTCAGGTAGCTGCACTATACTCCATCAGTGTAATGAGGTCACGGTTGACCTCAATTAATTTTACATGAACATATTGTTTCCTTTTTGACTTCTGGTTGTACTAGTGAGTGCAAATAACATTGATGGATGATAGATGCAAACTTTCCAAATGGGCCAAGCAGTAAAGTTCAGTTGAAAATTGATCCTTTAAAGAGCAATTCCATTTTTAATTCTCAGACTAGTAGCAAGTTTTACCAAAATACTCCACTCCCCCAAAAAACCCAAAACACCTTGAATAACAACCTCGGGGTAAAACCTGTGAAGGTGAAGAATTTGCCTGAATTTCTGAAAAGTTTTGGACCACTGAGTAGAAGATACAGTTCATACTATGTGGGATCAGTGTATTGGAAATGGAAGGCATTGGTGGATCCTAGATCAGTACAAGGATGTCAGTTCCATACTGATTTCATTAAAGTCAATTGGAATTTTGTTGTTAAAGGATATCTCCTTTGTTTCGGTCTTCTCTGTTATTGCACTTGCAAAACATTTAACAAGCATAAAAATAAGGATAAAATGTTAAAAATATGAATTTTGAGCCTAGCTTTGCAGATTTTCATTTTGTGAAAGAAATCTGACTTTCTTTTCCACAAATTTCAGCAACCAGTGCTACGGAAGGTAAGAATTTTTGCTTCGTCTACAAGAAGGCCAATATTTTGTTTAATACTCAGATTCATGAAGGGCTGAGAGTTAATTTCCTGAGTCTATTAATACTGGCTGCATAGGCACTCAGTTTGAAATGCAGGGAGAGAATTGAATAGGATTCAAATTAAGATTTTTGTGGCAGCTGGAGGTATGGGTTCCAGGACTTTGAAATAGCTGAGGGAACTGAGTACAGCTCTCTCATTTCTGGGCAACTGCTTTAATTATCACACTACCCTTCCCTCACTTCTCCCCCTTCACACTCCCTCAAAACTTGAGAACCCTTTTTAAACAGATTTATTTTACTGTAAAAGGACAATGGCTGCCTTGTGTTGTGTTCATCACACACATGTAACTTTGAATTTAAACTTTAACAGAACTTAGGTAAGGGTGAATAGACTACAACTCACTTCACAGTGTTTCTGTTTATATTCAAACATGTGGAAGAAGTTTTCGTTCAAAGAATTTTGACTGAATTTACGTGACTTAAGGTAGTATTGAAAAAACAGAATTTCTCAATCATTCTCTTTGACTTACACAACTATTTTTCACCAAAGTCTTGCTTTAGGTATGAAAATAAGTGGGCTAAATCTTTCCCTTAGCCCCAGGTTGAGCAGTGGGTGCTATTGTAAGATTCTTTAACAGCACAGGGGGAGTGCAAGATGACTCTGAAAGGCAATCTAAAAAAAAAAGCCACATATATATCCAGGGTATTCATGCTAGAGAAGAACTGAACCTTGGTCTATAACTTGTAGAGCATGTACTCTAGCCATTTCATTACTACAATAGGAGGTTGTGCTAAATGCAACTCCACCACCACATCAGAAAGCAATTCTTCCTGAGTTTTATGAGGGCCTCATTCCTGTTGGTATATAGAAATCAAGTTGAAAATGCCTGTTGGTTTAGGACCTCCACTGGGATGTTTGCCTAAGGATTGCCTTTATTTGCAGAGCCCAGTGGGGCTTGCAGAAAAAACGACATTTATTTTCTGGGACTTCAGAATTTCTAAACATAGAAAAAACAAAGGGGTTTGGGAATAGGATTCAGTCTCTCTAACTGTAGACATCTCAGTCTTAGTGGCTCTGAGTTCCCTCTCGAGAAAGTAGAAACACACAGACAATTTGAAGGAGTGATTTGACTGACCTATTTTAGGCATCTTCTTCAGCAGATGAACTGGACCCTACGTGTGGCTATTCCTCTTCATATACTGGAATCTAGACTGCTGTAGATGTTGACATGGTGAAACAAACTGGTTTTAGGGAGATCTCAGGTCAGAAAGGAGCTACCTGGTTGTTTTTGAAAATGCTGTGGAAACAGTCATTGAACAGCAATGTTTTTAATTTGCAAGTTTGGATTTAGAGGTGTAAAGGTTAAATAATCATCATGTCGCTCAGGTGAATGAATTTCCTGTTAGACTTCTGCCTAATTCTGAAGTTCTAAGTAGATGATTTAGAACTAGAGTATAGCTAACCAGTACTGTATTTTTCTATCACCCTAACTCCTGCCCAACTTTTACATCCATTAATTTCTAATTAGTTTTAGATAGTGGTTAGAGTGAATGCATTGACTGTAAGCCATCTGATGATGTGTTGATGGCTTACAGAAGTTAAGGATAAACTTCAGAAATAAATTTCCTCTAAAACTGACTTTTCCAATATTTACCTCCTTATTGTAATGCCTTATCTTGCACCTTCATTTTTCTCTGTTGGATACCTGTGTCTGCTGACTTAGTAATTGAAGAATGTCACTGTGCTAACAATACATTTAGATAAAAGATTTTTACCACAGAAAAAAATTACAAAGAAAATGTGATTTTGAATCATTTTTGCAGTCTTTTCAAGGCTGTAAATTGGCATACTTGGGAAAATTTTCTTTTTTTATTGTTCATTTCTTTTTAAAGATGAATATAGTACTCAGGAAAAATCTTATGACTAAGAGGACTAGAGATTTTGCCTACCCAAATTGCCTCAGAATTTACATCTGTTTCTTTCCTAAAAAATTTTGTGGTCCTCTGGTGCTCTTTTAAATTATTAATAGATAATGACCTTTAACATATATAAAATGGTAAGTACAGAACTGATACTTTAGCAACTAAGAGTTATGCTGCAAATATTGACTTGAATTATGATTAGGTGAAATATTATGGTTCATTAAGTAAAATGGTCTTTTTATAATTCACTGAAAGGATGTATGAAAACACTGTGGTATAACTCAGATGATGTACACAGCTTCTGAATGAAGAGGACACTAATGTCACAAGGCAGAGCTTAAGTAGGATCAGGTTTATGAGTTATAAATACAAGACAGAAAAAAAAGATGCTTTAAAGAAGAAATTTCACTGTTCTTTTCTTTTCCATATGAGTAACTGAAAACTGTAGTTGTATCTGCAATCTCTGACTTTGATAAACCAGCATGCCATACTGCTTTTGATTCAAGTTCACTGCAGGAAAGGAAGGATGAACTTATAAAAAGAGATTACCTCTGACTTTAAGACTAGATAATTATAGAAGAACAGGAAAGCATCTATTTTTCTTATAAGCTTCACCTGTCCTTTAGTCCACAGAGCGACTTGGGAGGAAATGTGCATTAAATCCATGGAAGAAAACATAAATCCATAGTTTTCACGTGGAACAACTTATTCCCTAGCCCCTCTGCTCAATACCTAGGAACTAGAGCATTGATTTAGGTTTCTACAATGTAGTGGAAAACCAGGATCTCATGAGCAGAATCCACCAAAGTCTAAAGAAAACATACTGTTCAAATCATTGTTTGCACTATCTGATCAGAATGGTGGCTTTTTAAAAAATTCTCTTCTTGTCTTTGTTTATCCCTGGTCTACAAGAAGGAGTTTCTGTTAAAGTATGGGCTGGATGAGCAGACAGTGAGGTGGACTGAAAACTGGCAGAACAGCTTGGCCTAGGGGGTTGTGATCAGTGACGCAAAGTCTAGCTGGAGGCCAGTAACTAGCGGTGTATCTCAGGGGTCAATATTGGGTCCAGTCCTGTTTAACATATTTAATGACCTGGATGATGGGGCAGAGTGCACCCTCAGCAAGTTTGCTGATGACATAAAACTGGGAGGAGTGGCTGATATGCCAGAGGGTTGTGCTGCCATCCAGAGGCACCTTGACAGACTGGAGAAATGGGCTAATTGGAACTTCAAGAAGTTCAACAGAGGGAAGTGCAAAGTCCTGCACCTGGCAAGGAACAACCCCACGCACAAATACATCCCAGGGACCATGCAGCTGGAAAACAGTTTAGAAAAGGACCTGAGCGTCCTTGTGGACAACAAGATGAACATGAGCCAGCAGTGTGTCCTTGCAGCAAAGAAGGTTAATGGTATCCTGGGCTATATTAGGAGGAGTGTTGCCAGCAGGTCAAGGGAGGTGATCCTTCCTCTCTGTTTGGCACTGGTGAGGCCACACCTGAAGTGCTGTGTCCAGTTCTAGGCTCCTCAGTACAAAAGAGAGATGGAACAACTACAGAGTGTTCAGCAAAGGGCCCTGAAGATGACTAAGGGGCTGGAGCATGTGTCTTATGAGAAAAGGCTGAGAGGGCTGGGACTGTTCAGGCTAGAGAAGAGACAGCTCAGGGGGGATTTTCTTAATATACATAAATACTTGAAGGAAAGGTGCAAAAAGGACAGAGCCAGGCTCTTTTCAGTGGAGCCCAGTGATAGGACCAGAGGCAATGGGCACACACTGAAGCACAGGAGATTCCCTTTGAATGTCAGGAAACACTTTTTTTACTGTGAGGGTGACTGAGCACTGGCACAGGTTGCCCTGGGAGGTCTCCATCCTTGGAGATATTCAAAAGCCACCTGGACATGGTCTTGGGCAACCAGCTCAATGTGGCCTTGCTTGAGCAGGGGTGTTGGGCTAGATGGCTTCCGGAGGTCCCTTCCAACTTCAGTGATTCTGTGATTCTCGCTCCGATTGGGATCCTCAGTCATGCATATTGCACTGGCCAATCTTTTTTTTTTTTCCTGAAGCAGAGAGATTGTGGTTATTTACTTTTATTCTCTTACTCAGCGGTTCTGTAAATTACCTGAGATGTGAGAGAGCTGTTCCTGACACAACCTATTGATGTCAAAATTGTCTAGAAAGCATTCTACAAGGTATTTTGGGATAGAACTCTCTAGCAAACTCCCATGAAGCTGTTAACTTCATATGAAATACCACTGAGTCAAAGAAAGCAAATGTGAGAGAAGCTTGCTAGAGACCATTGGTCAGATCACTCACTCTGAGACCATTGAAGATCTACTTTCTAAACCTATGTTTTTCAAATCTAATGGAAGGATCCAAGGTGTCAAAAAATTTTGGGCAACAAAAGAGTTTATGAGCATTTGGGGCATACATTTTCTATTTTGGTAGCTAAACAGAGACTAAGGGAGTAAAAGCTTTTAATAGGTCTATCTACCAGCTGAAGAATAAGTACCAAGTACACTTCATCTGGTTAACAACTTCAAAGGGAAATAAGTGCAGAACCAAGCTACAGCCCACCCAGCACTGACGAGGATGATGGGGCTCAGAAACTATGGTCAGACCCTCAGTGTTTCTCTACTTATTTTTCTCTGCACACATATAGTTCTAGAGTCTTTTATGAAGAGCTCTTACATACGGAACAATAGATGAAGTGCTTCTCAGGATCTGCAGACAGACTTGTGGGATTGCTTCCTCCTGCCCCTTCATTGTGTGTGAGATTTGCTGATTACACAAGATATTTTTACTTGATGTAAAGGTTGGTTATTACTGTGGAGGTTATTTAGACTTTAATTACTCATTTCTTTTTATTCCTCTCTCTTAATCTTATCCTCTTCACTAATGCTTTCATTATTTCTTCCTTTGGACAAATCAATTAGTATTCCAATCTGTAATATAACAACTATAAATGTATAGCTTTATTTATCCATCCACAAAGGAACGACCTAATTTGATACAAAAATCAGCAGAAATTAGGAACTTTCGCTGTTGTCAAAAAAAAGGAACGGAGACAGACAAGTACAGAAAGAGCCTCATGGTTACTATTCTTTCCTGGCAGATAAGACATCTCAACTCTATTTAATATTTAATAGTTTATTCGAAGTACAACAGCATAAAAGAGATTAAGAACATCCAGCTACACTAAATAAAGTAATAATATTAGCGTATTTTCTTTAGATATGGGTTTAAATAGCTTCGTGCAAAGAAGGAATGTGAATACAGGTCTCCCACAGAGAGGAAGAAAAATAAGTAAATAGGATAAATAATAAAGAAGAAAGTGCTGCCTCACTTTTTTCAAAAGAAACCAAAACTTAAATCTTTCATGTGCTCTGAAATAATTCTTATTGTGTTGGGGTATGTGTGTGTGGAAAGTTGCCTTTTAATTATAGGTCAATCCAAACATTTTTTTTTTTTAAAATAGTTTTCTTAGATTGTCTTTCAAGACTTCAAATCAGGCAGATGCATAGCTGTTATCACCATAGACATGGGACTGACTCTCCTTTGGTTCCTTTCTCTAAATGTATCCTTTCTGATTTCTAGCATTTTGTCCCCAGCTAATACAGTCTTTGAGCACACAATGTTTTTCTCTGAAAGACCAGGTCTTTGTCTACAATTGTGGATTAAGTGCATTTACTTTAACAGTATGACTGCTTTCAGCAACTCTGTCTTGTCTTAGCAAGCATATGACTACTGATAAGCAGAGTGACGAGACACCCTCAAACCAAATTATTGTTTAATTTTTGGAGATAACAAAGTTTAAATGAATAGAAAAATGTTATTAAAAACTATTGAAACTCTACATTTAAAGGCTTTCTTATTGACCTGGGAAATTCTTGGGTTTTACATGGGGATGTACCCATCCAGTCCCATCCCTCCCTCCAACTGAGGGAGGGACATGAACATGTTTCTGACAACTGCCTTCTTTCAGAATAAGAAAGTACCTATTAAAATTTAAGAATACTTAATGGATATACAGAGCTATTTCGGGGGTGGGGGGGCACTGGCTGGTTGGTTGGTTGATTTAGTTTAGGTTTGGTTTGCTTTGGTTTGCCTTGGTTTGGTTTGGGGCTTTTTTGCAACAGCCCTTTTCTAGTTAAGCTAAAGTAATAATACAATGAGCAAACTCTGCCATAATCAGGCTGATTGCTAGAATGCATAGCATTTCTTGTATATCACAGAGCAGCCTGATGTCCTTCACAGACCCAAGATAAACCAAGATACGCACTTCCATTTGAAAGTGCTTAAGTCCTTACTACCTTGGGTTCTCACCATGTCTGCTAGGAAAATTAAAGTCCCACTGGTGACCTGCAACACAAAGTGAAACAAATTGTCTGTTATAGAGATCAGCCAAGAGGGTGGCACTGACTGAAATGAAAATAATTAAAAGCTGGACTTCTACAATGAGCTTGTTAAATTTTAAAAGTCATTGTTATAATAGCTCAATAAAAAACAGACTTGGTTATATTCGATGTCAATTTAGAACAATGATTTATCTGTGATGGATAATATGAGGTGAGCAGGAGCAGGATTTTATTGTGTAACTGCAGTCATTTATTTCATTTGAAACTCTTGGGGATTATAAAAATATTTCAGAGCAGCTAAAGGAACAACGATAAGGCCAGTATATAACCACTGACACTACTGTTTTTGGGAGGAATGACAGTCTCACAAGAGCAATAGCTGGATATTGGACCTATCACTTCCGAGTTAGTTCAAACCAAGTCAGGTCACACTTGTACAGTACTGCTTAAATTCCTCTGTTTAATGTCTCCATTTATTGCAGTCATCTGCCCACTAATTACTGAGTATTAACATCCCACTGGACTTTTCAGTGCTATCAAATGTCCAGTTAGATGCAGCTGAGTAGAAGTTTATTTCCAACCCATCCTGCCTCAGTTGTCCATGTAATACACCAGTTTACCTCTCCTACAGAGCTGAGAAGGGAGAGCCCTGTATGGGGTGCTTCCACCTGCATGATGGGCAAGAATCCTTGCTCTGATCTTCCCTTCTCTGTACGGTGTCCTCGATGGCCTCTGTTTTGAATTTCAAAGAATGGTTTCCCTCAGCTTAACCAATGTTGTAGATGAAACTACATGGTCAGGCTGTTCAGGAAAAGTAATGAAATTACTGGTCAATAGTAGGAGGCTCAGTGGTATGAGACAAGGCTTTCACAGAGACCAGAGCAAGGTTGTACAATCTAATACTTAAATGTAGAGTTGAAATGCATGTCTCCAATTTAGGATTCATGCCATATAGTTTTCACATGCGTCACGCACATACATATGTATGCACACCTAAACATGCATAAACATTAATGCTCACTACACCCCTATGCTTGTACTTTCCATCGGCTAATTGCTGCAGGACAAGAAAAGACAGAGATTACTTTGCTTAAAAAAAAAAAAATTGAGAACTTCAATAATGCGCAAAATGATATCGATGCATTTGTATTCAGTTTACTTCTCTAGGAGTAGTTCTACATATGGAGACTGGTTATGGGCAAAGGTTTTTTTACATGTTTAGAACAAACCATGTCCTTCATTCTTTTTCTATCTCATCCCAAGGAGTACTCTCAGTGAAAATGCCTCTGCTTTAACATTGATCTCTTTTTTTGGCCTAATGGAATCTGGTTATATTAATCTGTTTCTCAAGTAAGTGTACAAATATGCCGCTGGAGAACAGTTTCTTTTCAGTTGTTTGAGAACCTTTCTGTGGTGAGTTGACCTTGGCTGGCTATCAAGTGCCCACCAAAGGTCAACCCACCACACTGTCTAGTTTTTTTAATTTAGGTATTCAATGATTACAGTGATAGAGGAATGTTTAGCTAGTAAACATATCAGTGAGTGAAAGTATGAAAAAAAGGAATTCATTTTTAAAAATCTGGTCCTGTAGCTGAGACGACCATAGGTTTTATTGCAATTGCTATAGTTCAAAGTTCATACCAAACACTTTATTAAAAGTGGTCTTGTTTTGTAATTCTTCATAAATACCACTTGTATTTGATTCCAGATACATTACCAGGTCCTTTTAGTTTGTTCATCTAAACAGTCCAATAACATGGGGAGGGGAAGAGAGGAAAAGAGGTAAATACAAGGTAATATAAAATGAATCTGTGTCATATTTCCAAAAAGTTTAGTACTAGATCACTACATGTAGTCCGCCTTTTGTTCACCATATATTACAAAACCACTATATTTAATATAGTAGGTCTTTTGTTGATCTCAATTAATTGTGCCGGACTTTGTTTCAGCCTACCTTTCAGAACGTCATTCAAGTTTGATCTGGAGACACCAAAGGTCTACTCCAGTGGATCTTTTACTCCTTTATTTTTGCTACAGTAAAACCAGTGTTGTGTTTAGCGCTTACTTTGCAACGTAATCAGTTCATTCCTTTCTTTAAGAAAAATTAAAAACACTAACTCTCCAGTTTTTCAAATTAATTAATTTTCTCTAATTTTCAAAATAAATTTGTGACTCTTTTCTGCAGCATCTCCTGTTTTTCAATGACCTTTTAAAATATGACACCAAAATTGGACACAATGTTCCAGCACTGATCTGACTAATCCCTTGTACAGAATACTACTTCTCTGTTTCTGTTTTTACTTTTCTCTTTAGAGAACAACAACAAAACCTAGGCTTTTTTGCTTTTGTTTTGTTTTGGTTTGTTTCTTTTTGGCTTTACATTGGAGTTCAAGTGGAACTGCTTATTCATTTGAGTTTTCTCAAAAAACAATAAACTTAAAACTTACATCCGCAGAACCTCTCCGTAAAAACCTGTATTAAATGATGTTTTTCCGCATCACAAAATGATGTTTCTTCCCACTGAAGACTTTTTGTCTGACATCTGTCATTAAGGGGTACTAACTCCATTAACTTTAGAAATTACCAAAATTGCTTTTTTGAAATCACATAACATTAACTTTTGAAGTACATAAGCTGGTTCAAAATCAAAAACCTTACATCAGTTTGACTGCTACATCTTGACTTTACAAAATTTGTAATTTAATCAAGGAGTAAATTCAGGTTTGCTGTACAAGATGAGTTTTGCACAAGATCATTGCTACTTTCATTAATTGCTAGGTATTCTTATCCTTTAGTTCACTACCATCTTAGTTCCAAATCAGCTTTTTCTTTATTTTGCCTAGGTTTTATGGATTATTGGACTTGTAAATGTTTGGGTCATCCCATCTAGCCTTACTAAATATTAGTATAATGTCTGTACTCTTTTAATTACTCTGTGATTTAAACAAATTAACCACCAGCAAACCTAGAAAAAATGTTCATCTCTGATATCTGTTGTTCAGTATTCTGTTTGGTATGGGAAATACATTTTAATCCTCATGAAATAAATAATATTTTTTCTTTCCCACTCACTCATTACCAGATGAATGAGAATTTCTCTCTCTACTGCAGCTCAGTAGATGCAACATTCTTTTAGGGAGCAGCAGTAGTTCAAACCCCCAGATATAGAGCCTACCTTCAAAGGATGTAGATGAAGTGGATACACATTATTAAAAAGCTACAGGAGTACCCTGGAGTATCTCTGTGCTTTTAGGTGGAAAGAAGAACCAGCTTCTCCTTGTAGTTTTGTGTATCTGTGCCTTAAAAAGTATTTTTCAGACTAATGTGTTTAACAAATTTGAGCTAAGTTCACGTTACCAAGTTTGAGCTTGGTGTCCAAACTCACTTTTTTAGCAGCTAGATTCTCAAAGGAAAATGCAACTCACTGAACCTAGGAAATATCTACAATAATTTTGTTGGTTTGTTTTTATTTCATGGCCTACTGCAGTTTTATTTGTTGTCCAACATTAATAATAATGGATTTAATTCTCACAGCAGCATCTTTATTCTATCCTAGTTAGATGTCTCACCTCTGCCTGTGTTAACTCTCCCATCTGTTAATTTCTTTTCTCCTGGGGGTTTCAGTTCTAAGCATATGTCAGATGTTTAACTACAGCACATATTTATCTTTTGATCGTCAGCTGTATTTATTACCTGAAAGAGGTCACAAACATCTGATTAACAAATGATGAGAGACCATGTCACTATATATTAAAGAAAAAAACTTTCTAAGAAGTCAAAGGAGGGTGAACACAACAATGAACTGATATATAGAACAGCTGGAATTAAGGTGACATTCACGAACAGTCACAAGTGGCAGTCCTATAAGCTAGAGGAGAAAAAAAATGGACATGCATTTGGGTGTACCATTTTTGGACTTTTTCGTTTTTTACTCACACATGAATTCTTAAAAGCCTTATGTTTTTTGTTTCCCTGCCTCATTTTACCAACACTTGTTTACCTGATGATAGGTTTTGGTACCTTCTCTATTTCAATTTCTGCTGATACTCTTTACTCTTTTTGTTGTTTTTTCGTATTTTTTACTAGTACAGCAACCTTTTTCATAGGTCCTAACTATATCTAATTTCTTGGCATTCTTTCACATATTAATTTTCTTTCTTTTTTTTTCTTTTTTTTTTCTTTTTTTGTTTTTGAGGAGGGTTCAATAAAAATTATTAATGGCTTCTTAAAAATATCTTATAAAGTAATCATATGTCCAAATTTCAATGAAATATAGCCAGGCCAGTCACTCTTACCTCTGTTCCCAGGAAGATCATGGAACAGATCCTCCTGGAAGCTATGCTAAGGCACATGGAGGACAGGGAGGTGTTTTGAGACAGCCACCATGGCTTCACCAAGGACAAGTCCTGCCTGACCAACCTAGTGGCCTTCTAGGATGGAGTGACTACATCAGTGGACATGGGAAGAGCTACCGATGTCATCTATCTGGACCTCTGTAAGGCCTTTGACTCTGTCCCCCACAACATCTTTCTCTCTAAATTGGAGAGGTATGGATTTGATGGGTGGACTGTCCGGGGGATGAGGAATCGGTTGGATGGTGACATCCAGAGGGTAGTGGTCAATGGCTCCATATCCAGATGGAGATTGGTGATGAGTGGTGTCCCGCAGGGTCTGTATTGGGATCAGTACTGTTTAATATCTT
>NW_009193308.1:0-7127 GCF_000690835.1 Fulmarus glacialis
GGCCGGGCGGGCAGGCGGCCGGAAGCTGGGTAAGGAAGGAGGAAGCTAGCGCGGGGAAGCGACTCCCATGAGTTAGCGTGCGTGCCGCGGGCGGCCTCCCCCGACAGGCGTTATTCAGCCGTTAGCGCCTTGCTTCTTCCTGCGTCTGTCATGGGGAAGGAGCACGCTGGTTCTTCCTCGTGCTCTTCCGGGGGTGCCCTGCACTTGCCTTCAGAGGGATTTGGTGGGAAACTGAGACGGTCCCGGAGAGCCGAGCCGTGACTCCCTCTTGAGGCAGCCTGGCCTTGTAGCTGCCGGAGGGTTGACTAGTGCGTTGTGGTAACGTAAACAGGCAGCAAGTCTGCTGGCACGTAAAAGAGAAGAAACCAAGCATGGTATGGGAATGCCTGAAACCGAACCCAACTCTGAAAGCCCAATTGCAGTGGTTTTATGTCAGTTTTACTTTAAAAGCGGGATGTTAGTACGCTGGAGTATCAAACACTTGTTCTCAGCTCTCTGCTTTGCTAATAATGCTGCCCTTCTCCCTCTCCTGTTCACTCGTGACAAGAGCGGGGAGGTGGAGCAGTTGATTTCCACTGTGCTGCTCAGCCCATGTGCTCATCTGGTGAGCTCTGCTTGGGTAGTTTGTAAGGGGTGATCTTTATCTCAGTTGCGTTTCTCAAACCTCATTGTGCTTAAGGTTACACGGGACTCGCTGGCCTTTCGCCTCAAGCGTACAGTGTCCTTACCTACAGCGGTGAACTCGCGCACAGGCAGCGTGAATGGGGAGGTGCTGAGGTAGACAGCATACGTGTATCATAAAAACGTGTTTGGGGAGACCCATTTAGGCATAGAGCAGGCGTTGTTATTCGTATGGCAAATGTACATTTGGACCTGAAATCCGAAGGAGAACCCACAAGAGTAACTGGATCTGAAAAAAACCCAGCCTTGCATCAGGACAAAAGAAAATAAACTTGCGTGATTATTAGAGATGGTTAAAAAAGCAAAAACTCTGTGCACACCAATCTTGTTGATCCTTTCCAATGTATCAGAAAGGATGGCAGGAAGGAGAATCAAAAATTTTAAATCCTGATACTGTTCCCAATCCCCCCAAAAAAGATTGTGCTCTGCACTGACAGAAAAGCAGAGCGTGGAATTACTGAAAATGTTGACAGCATCTTTTCTGAGTATTTTTCTCCTTTGAAATTTATGGAAGTATTACCCATGTGTTGTTTTTTTTTTTTTTTAAGGTGCTATGACAAAATGTCATGTCCTTGAGGTGGAGTATTGCCAGCAGGTCAAGGGAGGTGATCCTTCCCCTCTACTCAGCACTGGTGAGGCCACACCTGGAGTGCTGTGTCCAGTTCTGGGCTCCTTGGTACAAAATGAGATGGAGCTATGGGAGAGAGTCCAGCAAAGGGCCACAAAGATGATGAACGGACCAGAGCATCTCTTCTATGAGGAGAGGCTGAGAGAGTTGGGACAGTTCAGCGTGGAGAAGAGAAGGCTCAGGGGGACCTCATCGATGTGTATGAATGCCTGAAGGGAGGGCACACGGAGGACGGAGCCAGGCTCTTTCCAGTGGTGCCCAGTGACAGGACCAGAGGTGATGGGCACACACTAAAACATAGGACGCTCCCCCTGAACGTCAGGAAACACTTTTTCAGTGTGAGGGTGACCGAGCACTGGCACAGGTTGCCCAGGGTGGAGTCTCCATCCTTGGAGATACTCAGAAACCATCTAGATACAGTCCTGGGCAACTGGCTTTAGGAGCAGGGGGGTTGGACCAGGTGATCGCCAGAGATCCCTTCCAGCCTTAACTGTGCTGTGATTCTGTGATTGTGTTTCTTTTTTCTGGACAAATTGGTTCCTTCAGTTACTTCTTTCAGGTCCATTCTAGGTGATAATTATGAACTAAATTATCAGTTTAGCTGCAAAACTAACCGAGTTTTAAGTAAATGCCATAGTCTTCTTAGTAGCTTAAATTGCGCAGGACCATGGACACTTAAGTGTTTCAGAGGGCTCACTGTTTGAATCCTGCACACTTGCTACAAAGGCATTTCTGCAGAGCAGCCACATGGTGACAGAAATTCAGAGTGTTTTGTGTTTGAGGAAGAACTTCTGAAAATAAGTCTAAGAGAGGCAGCCATCACTTCTGCAGCGTGGAAAGCAGCAGCAAATGTTAAAAGTGTATTGACGCATCTAAGAGGATATGACGTGGGGTAGCAGGATACTCAATGGCAGCCCAAAGATGGGTTTCCCGGCCAGAAGGATGTGTTGTGATGGCCCAGCCTGAGAGCAGCCTGACCGGGAGGGATCATTTCACTTGAACAAAAGTTTTCCTTTACTTTCCCCTCTCCCCTGCCAAACTTCACCTAAAATTACATTTACCACTTCAGGAGTGATTCTGGATTATCTGAAATGTACACTGAAATTAATCTCCTCTTAGAAAAGCAATCAGAACAGTAATCCTTGACTCACTGGGCTGGCTTGGCTGAGCCCTTGGCAGGGCTGGAATTTATACCTCCCTCCTTCCTTGTGGGGAACACCTGGGGATGTTCCTATCTCTCTGCCTGCATGCCATTGCAGCGACCACTCCTCTGCCCAGGACGCAGAGGGACTTGACATCTCTCTGGAAAACCTTCCTGCTGGGCATATGCCACCTCCAGAGCACATTCAGCTCATTTCCCTGGCTCTTCAATAGAAGAAGATCAGAAGAAGAACCCATAGGTTCAGGGTCACTTTTGAAGATAGCATAGCTGCTGCGGTGGTGGGAACCAGCTTTGCTCCACCACTGGTAGTCACAGACTAATTCAAGTCAGGCAGGACCTCCGGAGGTCTCTAGTCCAACCCCTGCTATGCAACAGGTTGCTCATGACCTTCTGCAGTCAAGTTTTTAATATCTCCAAGGTTGGAGAGTCCATGACCTCTGTTCCAGTGTTTGATCACCTTTGTTTTTCCTTGTATCAGATCAACACTTCACTTGTTCTCATCTTTACTTGCTGACTCTTGCCATACCCCACCGCACCTTGGAAAAGGGCCTGGGCTCCATCCTCTCTACACCTTAGGGCAGGTGCTTAAAGGCAGTAACAAGATCTCTTTTTCTTAAGGCCCTTTTTCCTAGCAGCGTAGCTCAGTAGGCGCTTTCTGATCCAGAAATAATATGCTGAATTTAGGTGAAACACAGAGAATTGTTTTCCCCTGTCATCTCTTTATTCCCGAGTCTGCCAACCCACTAGAGGCATATGTGGATGTACACAACTGCCCTGAGCAAGGTACAACTGTCTGCTCACACAGGCAGAGGGTGAAGTTGGGAGGCAAGCCTCATCCCACAGTGAGCCGTAACACGGCAGCAGGTTTCTTCTTTAGAAGGCCAGTAGCAGCTGGATATGGTTGTCCCTTTATCCCTCTCTGCAGTTTGCTATGGCAGTGGTGGGAAAGCAAAGTGCTTCACTGGTGGGAATCGCTTTGGATAATTTACCGTTGACCTGATAAAGTTGGAGACCTTTGCCACAAATAGGGCAAAACGAGGCTGAACACCTGAACCATCCGTCTCTGCGATGGGATTAGCCGTGGGGAGCTTGCGCCAGCCATCAGCCAGGGATTTGTTTTACAGCCCTTCCCTTTTAGCTTTGTACTTGCTACATCACTTGCTTCAGAAATCCCTGTGGCCTCCCCTAGCTTGCAATTAATAATTTTTTCTTCTGAGTGGGAGCAGAGCACAGTTGGTGACCCCATTGATTTAGGTGACCGGCAGGGGGACGCAGTGCAGCCGTTCCTGCGGGACAGGTGCCACCTCTCAGCTGTGTTTGTTGGCAGCTTCATACCTGTATTTCTGTCTGCTTCAAGATGGAGCCCACCATGGTCTGAAGAGGTGATGGGCCATGAAGGCACAATCACTATGGGCTTAGACAAAGCCTTGCTTTCCCTTGCCCTTGTGTGCTCCCTGAGTGTTTTTGAGAGTCGCTCTGCCTGTGATTTCCTCCCTTGGTGTCTTCATGTCAAGTACACGACACCCAGGGGCTAGGGAGATGGCTGCAGCAGCTAAAACTATGGGTGTGGGGGGAGACTGTGAATGGTGAAGGCTTTTTAGGCAAAACTCTGCCCTTTTTTCAGACTGAGGCTGTTACATGTCTTGTCAGGTTGTCTAAGGAGGGAGATCTTTCTTGAGAACCTAGTTGGCCTTGAAGGTCCTTGAATTCAGACATGGTTTTGTTGCCGCTAAAAGCTGGAGCAGAGAGCTCTCAGTAAACCTGCTCTCCCGTGAGCATGCAAAATAAGGCACAAAGCCCCCCAGCTCTCACTTTCCTCCCAGAGGACCCTGCTCTGCCCTCACTGCAGCAGTAAGGCAGGCCAGGTTATGGGAGGTGGTGAGGACCAGTGGTTTGGGACCACACTGGTCTCAGCCCTAATTCACAACCGACAGGTCCTGGACCACACGCAGCACCAGCAGGTACAGCTTCGACATTCCTCTCTGGCAGGGCTGAATTCTACCCTTTTCCATACATCTAGCAATGAGTGAAGGGCATTTCACTGGATTGCATGTGCACCACCTGAAGAGCTTGAGAGCTTTCTGGAGTTTGGCTTCTGGCGTGGCAGCTGCTGTACACTGTCCTGGCACTTCCCAGCTTGTGGTCTGAGCCTGGACTCACAGCAGGGTGTGCCAGGGTCACACTCCATCGAGGGCTGTTTCGTCGCTTCTGTTTCCTTTTGCGATTTAATATATTCATCTTCATGTAATACCAGCCCACGCCGTTAGGTTTTGCTCCAAAGTGTCCATGAAATAGTGAGGGTGAATGAGCGGGCAGTGAAAATACGTGGTTTTTTCCCCTGTCGTCCTACAGCTGCCTGTGCTGTTTCGCATCGGCTGTGTTGGGTTGGTGTTTGCGTGCAATGCGGTGATGTGGACGGTCTTTGCAAAAGCCCTGCGACTCTCCTCCTCCTCGGCCGCTATCTCTGTGACGACGACAGCCTCCAACTTCATCTCTTCGGTGAGTAGATCCCTTCCCCAGGCGCTGAAGCCTGGAGGAGCACAGCTATGTGGGAGCACTCACACTGGACGTGACTGGTCGTAGCTCACCTCCCAGCATGACCGGCATCGCTGGCTGCAAAGGGAGAGTTACAGGCAGACATGAAATGATTGTATCGGGCCTCAGCTGCTCTGCCTGTTGTTCGTAGCAGAGGCTGTAGGGTTTCTCTGGGTGGTGCAGGGGGAAGGGCACTGCAGCCCCGTGCAGTGCCTTGCAGCAGCTGTACAGTTTACTGAACTTTTCTAATTGCCAGTGAGAGCCGGAGCTGGGAGCTTTGCTTTGTTTTGCTTTTCCTTTGCAACACCTCACCTGTGACAAGCCAAAGCCACCCTAGCTGAGTGTGAAGTCGCACTGCCTTTAGTGACAGCAAGAGTATTTTTGACCTGCATTTTTTTTCTGCTCACTTTTCACAGCAGCTATCCACCTTGTTTCTGTGCTCCATCAATTCGCGGCCAGCTCATGGTGGTGTCCAAAACTCAAGGCAGTGGGGCCATGTTTTTTTATGGACTGGAATCGCCCAATCGACTGGACATTTGCCTCCCGAGAGGTGCTGTGAAGGCAGCAAAGCACACGCGCGTCTGCCAAAATCCTGTTTTGGGTCCACAATCCGGCTGTGCTTCCAGGCTGAATGGTAGTGTAGGTCGTCACCGGCATCACCCGCAGCAGCTGTTTCTCTGGTGGTCCCAGCAGGAGGTTCCTCAAGCAGGTTTTTTCCAGGACCGGCTCTCCCAGCACAAGTCCCCTCAGCTCTGGCAGCGCAGGAGGCTTTGGGGCAGCTTGGCCTAGCAAAGCTTTGTCTCTGTCTTTTCCTTCAGGCCATCCTGGGCAAGCTTCTCTTCGGGGAGACGTGGATGCCTCTCTGGTGGGTCGGCCTCGCCGTGACGCTCTGCGGCCTCATGCTGCTGCACACAGCTGCGCCCCAGCTGGCGCTGCTCCCAGCCAAGAAGAAGGAGGCGTGATGGCTGCCGGAGGGGGCGTGGCACCTTGCCACCCCTTGCCTCTTGCCGGCCTGCCTCCGGCCACGGACCTGCTAACCCCTGCTCACCTGCTCATCTGCCAACTTGCAAAGTCACGCCAGTCGCATCTTTCCTGGCAGGCCGGCGGTGGTGTGGTGGCAGTGGCAGCCTCGGAGTGAGCTGGTCCGCTCCGAGTCAGTATTGTAGAAATAAGGGCCAGAGGCTTATCAGCCACTCCCCCTCTTCACACCCTGTGGCTGCGGAGCTTTCCCTGTTTGGGGAAGGCTGAAAGTAAACATGGTGGCTGCGGAAGGTGTCTGTGCATCAGTACTTTTCCATAAAAGGACCCATTCCAAAATAGAAAAGCAATCAGAAGTAAATGCTGAAGGCAGCTGATATTTCTGCTCTGCTGTTCTTGACTTTCCTCTCTGCCTCTTGAAATGGCTCCATGCCTGTCCTAAGCTCCCACTGCCTGTAAGGCTGTGGAGCCTTTCATTAATTCCTTCAGCTTCCCCTATCACTCACATACACCTTTTAACTTGCCATTTTTATCTGACGCCTGTAATTCCCACTTACCCATTCCTGACATGGTACTCACTGTAAGATTGCTTCTCTTTCCTTTCTTAACCAGGATGGGTTTTTCATCGCCATTCCTTGCTGTGTGTAGGTCAAACTGTAGTTTTGAGAGAATACAACAGGCTGCCTGTTCACTGAGAGCGCCCATGTTCAACACATCCCCATCTCCCCACTTAAGTTGGCAATTGCTTTAACGTTTGGTAAAATGGAGTTTCTCAAGCAACATTTTTTTTTACACCTCTGTATGATGCTGATTTCCATTCATACAATGTAATCAACCAGATCACTGGTACCCACACGTGCTAAATTTTGGGTCAGTGATTACTCAGTGGTCAGGATGAGATGCCTGTCGACATGGTGCATGTGTCAGGAATCATCATTTCTAAGGTATTGACTTCTTTCCCATGCCCACACATCTTGTTTTACTTGGAAATTTTTTAGTTGCAATTCTAATCGAGAAATATAATGATGCCTATAAATGTATGTGTCATGCTGGTGATTCCACTTGTTTGCTCTGGGCTTGCCAGGTTGTCTCTGTCTTCTTGTAACCACAGAAAATGAGTCACAGTTATGGCATGTGCAGCAA
>NW_009193309.1:0-27906 GCF_000690835.1 Fulmarus glacialis
GGTCCCCAGCCGGCGGTCGGTCGTGGCCCAGGCCAGCAGGGCTAAGCCAGGCCGCTGCTCCCCAGCCAAGCCCTGTGCCAGGCCTCAGCAGGCAGGTGACAGTGGGGTGGCCTGGCCAGCTCCCCAGGCTGTGCGGGGCTGGCCACCCACATCACCCTGTGCAGCATAATGGGTGCTGGGACTGGCCTCCACAGGGGTTGGTGCTGGAGACGACTCCTCGGCTGGGCCGGGGCCACCCAGTGCTCCCCGCATGGCCTGGGCAGCCTACAGGGATGAAACAGACTTCCACCAAGTGCGCAGGGACGGCTGCGAGTGAGATGCCTTACAACACTTTTAGGAAAGCAGAAAACAAAATATAGTTTAAGTCATTAAAGCGCCTTTAGCAGGTGGAAGAGGACTTTACAGTGTTAAAAGAGTCCTACAGGGACCCTATATAACACGCATGTGACGCCCAGCTTGCGGCAGCACCTGTGGTTGAGGACACCCAGATGCCACTTGAAGACCCACCGAGACGTTCATCATCACCAGGAGCGTGTAAGCCGCTGAGGACCTCCTCTCCCTTTGACTTCGTTTGCCTTTTAGATCCAAATGCCTCCATTTTATTTTTCAACAAAGTCACTTTTCGTCAAGAGGCTCAGAAATGCCAATGTTGGTTCAAAAGAGGAAAAAAAAGTCCCCACGTCCTCCATGCTTAGCCCCGGGGACTTGTGACTGGCCTCGGAGCCAGCAGGTCCCAAGGACTGAGCCTCTGCGTTTCCAAAATCAGCTCAGATGCCATGTCCGTGTCCGAGTCCATCCCACGATGAGAAAGCCAAAATGAGAAAGCCAAACAGTGTTTTCCAGCAAACAGTAAGTGATCTCTACTCAAACACCAGCAGCAAAGTTCATCTGTGCTTCTGCCGTCTGTATCTCATGGCTCATTATGTAAATTATGGCTTCAACCTCTCGCAGAACAGGGGATCCAAAAAGGTTAAAATACTTACTTTAAAACCTGGGTCTCGCATGGTCTGCCTGTGACAGCAGGCTTAGAGCGAAAGCACACAGTCACTTTGAGGAGCAGGTTTCTGCGCAATGACTTGCGTTTTGCTCTTGACATCTGCAGGTCTCAAAACAAGCTCAGCCCGTGGGATGCAGCGGGACACAGCAGGACACAGCGCTGGCCTTGCTCTTCCCGGCTTTCATGGCTTTTCAGGCTTGCAGCCCATTATCACTCCTCTCCTCTGTCCTTCAGAGCATTTCATCATATCCCAAAATCTCATTCCCGGACACAGCTGACCACAGACATTGACTGGTCAAGCAGAAATCTTACCTTCCCAGCTTTCTGTCCCTTTGAGGTTACCGAATGAACACAGAAAGTTATTAAATAAGCCATCAGCTTATTTAATTTGCCCTCAGGTAATATTTGTCCATCTAAGAAGCCACATTAAACATTATATGCTGCAGCCTTTTTGCCGGGAGCATGGTTTCCTCCCAGAGCCAAGTGATGGAGCAATCATCCATCACACATAGAGGGGGCACAGTGGACACCCCCAGTCCCAGCTGCATGTGATGGGAGATCTCAGGGCAGAGGTGTTTCTGGTGAGAAGAGCAAGGTGTTAAGCGAAAAGTCAGTGAAATGCAGAATATATGCTGGAAACATCTTCAGAAGAAGCTTCCTCCAGGGGAGCAATGGGACATGTGGCCATGGGGTACACCAGCCCCAGGACTCTCTGCAGAGGGTCAAAGCAGAGCAAAGATACAGAAAGTACCAGAGGTACCAAGGGGAGCTGGAGCACTTCCCCCAGGCCGCCTCCCTGACGAAGCAGAGCCAGGTTTCCCCACCCAACACAAAGTCTGGCTGTGGATGGAGCTCAAAGGCCCCGGCTGCTGTTGACACCAAGACACAAGCAGAACACAGGAACCACTGACACTTGCACGGAGGAGAGGAATATCCAGAACTGCAACAGCCAACACTGAAACCAAGGTGCCGTGAAATGAGGTGGGACTTTGCCTGCAGGGCCCCTTCTGGAAGACCACTCCTGGCATGCATCCTCCTGCGGCTGCCTACAGTCTGCTGGCCACCAGAAAAAGAAACTGTTCATTAACGTAATTAGGATGCAAGAGGAGGGGATGTTTAAAGATAAGACATTTAAAGGGGATATTTAAAGAAAAACACATGATTTTCTAAGGCTTCGACCCACAGACGTGCCCATGGGAAGAACCTCCAGTGGGAAGAGCCTCTGGCATCTCACATCTGGCTTCCCCTGTGCGAAGGCAGCCCCGGCCCATGGTGAGGTGTGCCCAGCCATTGCAGGAGCCTCATGTAGAAGTCAATCAGACAAAAATGATATGTGTTGCTGCATCAACCACCTCAGTATTATTCAAACCTTGTGCTAAGAGCTTGGCATGTTTTCTCACCCATTTCTCTAGAGCACTTGGGTGGTGGCACCCATATTACCACATTGCATTGCGTTCCCTTCAATACCCAGCACGGGCTCCAGGGGCAGCACCGAGCAGCTGCTCCACTCACACGTGGCTTCTTCCCTCTCCCCATTTGTTCCTGGCGGGGTAAGAATCCATACACACACTCACAGGGAGGGTGAAGAGGACCGGCACGAAAGCCTATGCAGGAAACAACAATCTATTTTTATACTTCCTGCCTTGCAGAGACAATCCTCCGCCTCTGCCCTGCTTGGGAGTGGCGGCACCATGGGTGGGCAGCTCTTGGCCGGCGAAGCCTTCGCCTCCGGGAACGCCTGTCCACGTTTCCTTATCGTATTTTATTTTCGGCTCAAGGAATTTAACACTAGCTACCACTTTTTTTTTTCCCCCCCTTAGGATCAGCAGTGAAGCCAGCAAGAACAAAACCGCGTTCCTCAATTCCACCTCTGTGTCATGGGCCAAAGCAGTTGTGTCCTGCTGGGATGTTGGGGAAACTTCTACAAGGGCAGGAGTGGGAGGACAAGGCTGAGAATTAATTACCTTCACTGGTACCACTGACGATGATGAAGATCACAGCACTCGGCAGAGCGAGTGCTCGCACCCCTGGACTGGAAGAGACTGAGGAGGTGCTGGTCCCTGGGACAGCTGTCTCCCCCAAGGACATCTGGATGTCCCCCCAGCACAGCCAGAAATGCACCCAGGGATGTCCACTTTGGCCCCTCTGGAGTCCAAGGGAAAAGGAGGGGTTCTCTGTGCCCTCCAGCCCTGCGCTGGAGAGAGGAAAGTCACCGCCGGGGCCCCCAAGAGGGCTCACATTGGGCAGAAGGCACAGGGGCAAGGGTGGGGTGGGAGGCATGGCGTCCCCCCCGGGCTCCTCATCCCGCTTGATAGCCAGCCCGACTCCACTGCGGATCAACTCAGTTCCCTGCCACTGCGAGGATAAAAAGGGCTCCCTCCCCGAAAAGTGCTGGCCTTGCTGGGCTGTGCCACTGTAATACAGTTGCTGGTGCTTATGAAACATCACATTTTTCCAAATCATTTGCTCTTTTTCTTCCTAATTTTTATCCAAATCTTTTTTTTTTCCTTCGTTTGTTTTCCGTAAACTTACTTTAATAAATGAATGGTTTTTTAACAATGGCTTTTTCATCAAAGTCCTGGGAAATTGGAAATATTAGGCTGTTGCTTGTAAAACCAAAGCGCAGCACATTTTGAATGCCATGAGCCAAAAGCAGCTTTACCGTTTCCATGCTCTGAACTGGTTTTCCACCCTGGGGCAGCTTGATTTGCAAGCTGGCCTCGCTCCTTGGGACCCCCACACCCCAGGACATGTCTCGGGGCTCAGTTAGCACCGGTGGGAGCAGGGCCATGCCTGGCACAAGGCTTCTGCATGGGCTGATGCTCCCTCAGCATTCCCCAGCCATGGCTAATTTGCCAGTCAGTGTCACCAGCAAGGCTTGTGTAGCATTGGAGGACCCTGTGGGACGTGGGGTTTCAAGAGCTGAGATGACTGTGGGCTTGCTAGGGCCACAGATTTCAGAAATGACCGACTCTTCCCAGAAGTGTTGCCTGTGATTTCAGGGAATTTTGTCTTGAAATCTTGCCTCGCTGCCATGTCTGACCACTAGCTGAAACCTCCTGCTGCTTTTTACTGGCTCTGTCTGCATGTGCCCTCTGTGTCGTGCGCTGGCATCTTCTGCAGGTGACTTGCCCGCAAGCTCTGACCTAGAGATCGGAGTCCAAGGTGAAGGACCCATGTTTTGGCATCCTGACGGCCTTCGGGGCAAGCACTGAACGCAGCCCTGCGTGCTGGTCTTGCTGTCCGGGCGCATAGCTCTTGCAATGCAGTTTCCATCCCACACCCACCGTGCTGGAGCCACACCTTGCACCTGGCATGCCGGTTCATCGAGACCTGCTTTTAGAATCCTTGCCCTCACCTGAGGGACATGGTGGATGCACTGCTGGACCCATCACCTCCTCCATCCCATGCCACCAATCCAACAGAAATTGCATCCCCAGAAAGCCCTAGCAGCAGATCCAAGCTTGGTAGTTTCCCCCCGCTGTTGCCATATGATCCTCAGTGGAGCAGCAGCCAAGCCTGGGGAACCTGCTTCCAAAGCAATGCTGCAAAAAGAAGAAGGGGGGATGTTTAATCCAGACCTTGCAGAGAGTGGCAAGTTGGCTGTCCTATGGTAAGACAGCAGCATCCTCACCGGGGCGGTGGCTGCCTGCCAGAGGACGCCTGGGAAGCACAGATGCCTCCTCCAAGATTTAGCTGCCTGCCAATAGCAATCCTTCTTAGAAAGGAGACAGGGCTGGGGGAAACACTGTGGTCTGCAGCTCCCCACCAGAGCACCCTGGGCATGTCGCCCAGCTCCCTGCACCCCCACCACGTCCCACTCCTCCTGCCCGGGGCCCCAGGTACCCTGCAGACAAAGCACTCACCTATTTGCCTGTCCATCCGCCCATGCAAAGCCTGCCACGCTCTCAGACCCTTCCCCACCCTGGTGCTGACCCTCGCCCCATGCTGGACGAGCTCGCAGGCATTAGCTGTGTATTTCTGAGAAGAGATGGCTACAGAGCGTGTAATTTAACTCTCTCATAAAAATCATCACTGCCTCAATTATTCAACACACTCGCGCCACTGCCCAAGCTCACTTGCTGATGTTTCCATGCTGTTGAGATATCAAACTGTTGTATGATTGGCATTGGTTGCCAAGACCTGGCTCCTCCTTTGTAACACGCGTATGCCTGTACTCCTATTGCCTTGTTTATACGTGATGGATTTTATGTGTGTGCAGATGCCAGTACACGATACAGCTGCTTTGTAACATGAATTTCTGAGGCCAGTGCATGATTCAATGCAGTTTGGCAGCTCCATTTGCAGTAACCTGCTTGTGCAGACCCTTGAACGACGCCAAGACGCGTACCTGTGCTTACACAATGCCCTGCGCTCGATCTGCAGGCAGGATGGTGATGCTGGACTGGCACATGCCCGCAAGCACCCAAATCAGGTGCTGGCTGCCAGCCCAAGCAGGGTGTCCTGCCTGCTGTCGTCCAAGGGGAGAGCAGGCAGCAGGATGGCCCCGAGACTGAGGGGCTCCCACACCGGGTTGGGGACAGGTCCCAGAGGTGGAGATCTCCATCCTTGGGGGTTGGAGGAAGGGTGACATCGGGCCAATGCAACTTCATGCCAGCAGCAACGCTCCCGTCTTCTCACCCACTGGCACACTAAGCAATGCAGAGCAACCCGAGTGTTCACTTGGAGCCCACCACGAACATCAGGCATTGCGGGCAGGGGACCCCCTAAAGCAGCACAAGCTCTACTTTTACACAGACGACCAAAAGGCAGGTGGAGGAACATCAACAGCTTTGTAAGAGTTAAGTGTTCTTCCCATAGTAATACCTCCTCGCTCCCAAACCACCAGCAAATGGGTTCATGAGGCAGGCGGTGGTTGTTTTCCTGAGTGAAGTGGAGGGTGTTTAGATTAACCTGCACTTTGGTGAGCAGTGATTAAATGTATCCAAACGCACTCAGATTAAATGTATCCAAAATAGCTGTAAATGCAGGCACATCCCCTTGGCCTGGCGCACCAACACCACTTCCAGCAAGGAGCCACCGGCCACGTCTCCGGGCCATGGCACTGCTGATGCACTCATAAACCCATCAAACAGTGGCCGGGCTTGCAGCCTTCGCAAGCTGCAGGAGGCATCGATTCCCCCTGCGGCCCCGTCCCGGTGCGGGGTTCTGAGCAGCCCCCTCCTCTCTGCTGAGCCAGCAGAGCCTGTGGAGAGTGGAGGGCCGGGAGCAGCAGCAACCCACAAGCTCTCCTTCTTGCCTCCCTCCTCACACATGTTGGTCTCTATCCTGCAGTACCTCAAACAGTGCCTGGTAGAGCCAGACAAACCTCATATTTAAATATAGTTAAAGTTTTCAGCCATGAGAACAGTCTGTCCTCATGGCCCCTTCTGTCATCTGTCTGTCCATCCTCCCGGGCTGGCTGAGCAGGGAACAAAGGGGTTCGTGCGCCGGGGTGGTTCTCTCTGCCTCCATCTCCTTCCCCTAGGAAGATATCCTGGCATCATCTGCTTTCACCTACCCGGGCCCTGACAGTTGTTCCCTTCCCAGCAGCTTCCTGTTTGGGATATTCCTTTGTCTCGGCTTCCTCTCCTACTTGTGCCACTGAAACCAAGGTGACTGTCCCGGGAGCATCAAGTGAACGAGGTGTCACACACCACGTTTTGTGCTGTCAACATCCTCCACGGCAAACTGCATCCCGTGCGCTCGTCAAGCAGACCTGCCAGCTCACCGTGCCAGGCAGCAAACCCACTACGGCAGCCTCAACGCCACCAGAGACCCCACCACGCGGCTGTGTTTCCCACGAGCCACACTGACATCTTGCTCCCTGTCTCCCGGGCCGTGGCTCACTCAGTTACAAAGAGAACTCGCTCTAGATTAAACCACAGAAATCCTCACTTTATGAACTCTGAGCACAAGGTCCAGATCCCACTGCCGCAGCCACCCACCCTTATCGCCCCGGGGCAGCGCAGCAACCCCTTCAGTACCATCGGGGACAACCGCGGCTCCCCACACAGGCGGGGATGATGAGCCACACCAAGCAGATAAAGGCGGGCCCGTATATGATAATGGGATCGGTTCATGTACAAATCACAGCGAGTTCAAACAGGGTCACCAACACACCCCGTCTGGCATGAAACACTGATCGTTAAAGCAGAGAGAAACCCTTAGATTATATTTTTATGTGTCCTACTTGAAACCAAGTGATCTGGAAAATCCCAGAGCATTCGGATGCAAAGGTCTAAATCTTAACAACGCTCCTGGCAAGGCTCTGTGTTTTGTTTGCACTATTTAACAGCTTCTTCATAAGGAAACAATTGACTTGGTTAAGGAAAAAAGCCACCACAAAAATCCTCGCCCCACTGTTCAGCCGATAGAGCTCCATCAGCGACATCGCTCTTTGACGCTGGTCCCAGTTTGGGTTGCTGGAGCTCCCGCACCCAGCAAGGCATCTGGACCGGGCAGAGAGAAACCAGAGCCATACGCTGCGACTCCGGCTGCTCCAGCACCAGGAAGGGACTGGCTTCAGGGAACTGAAGGCAACCATTTATTTTTGCATATTTTTGGAAAAACTTCCTTTAGCATATAATGCATTTTCCTCCCATCCATATATCTTCTTGCCCTCAAATACTTAGGTTTTTTACCACAAGTCTAACTTTGTTACATGAATTTGTGCTTAGGAACTGTAAGCTATTTCAACACGTTTTTTTCTTCTTTTTTTTCATGGATGGAGACCATGTTTTTTCACACACACTGAGTGAGAAGCCCAGCCCTGACAACCAATACGCAGCAGAACCCGTGGCTTGCCCAGCACTGTTCACATGCCCTCCTTCACTGCTGCATGTGAGGCAAGGGAGACATCCCAGAAGCTTCAAGAAACCGGAGGAGTTGGGATTTGCATGTCGGGCATCTGCCTCTACCCTGTGGCAAAGCTGCTGGTGTGCCAGGCCAGGTCCCCAGGTGCCACCCCACCTCAGTTCTGCTTCCACCCTGAATCGCAGCTCTGCAATGCCACCTTTTGCAGAGAAAATGGCTGAAGAGGATTAAATTGCTCATCAAAATGAAAACACAAAGCCAGGTTTAATGCCTCACACTGAAGCAAGCCATGGTTCAGAGCAGAATCAGCAGATGCACAGATAATTATCATGTTGGGAAGAGTTAGCATTGCAGGGCATGATTTTCCCTTGCAAGGAAACAGTAAATATGGAGATAAGGGTGATCCAATTAACCAGGCTTTACGAGGATTTCTAAATGGCATGTGGCAATGCTCTTAAGTGCTTAAAGAATGCCCAAAAGCTCTTAAAGAAACTGAGCTGCCATGGGATAAGAGGTAGAGACCTCCTGGGATTAGTAACTGGTGAGAGGTCAGGAAGCGAAGAGCAAGAGCAGGACTGCATCCCTCAAGGGAGGGCACTGGTGGAGCCCCTGAGGGTCTGACCCATCCTGCATCTCTGAGAGCGCTCTGGAAAAGGCCAGGACACAGCAAGCTGACGACAGGTCCCAGCAGGACAGCCACCAAGGGCAGTGAAAGCAACAAAGGCTACCGCAAAAGCAAAAAGGCTATGGTGTAATCCATGCTTCAGGGCAGGGACACATGGCTTTGTGCTCAGCACAAAGGCTTGATCAGGTGATTCACCTCACCCCTCTCTTGTGCAACTTGCGGATGAAAGGAGGAGTTGCTGGTGCTAATCTCATCTGCTTCCGAAACCATCAAGTGGCTCAAATTCGCGGGTTCTATTCCTCAGGTTCTCTGTGGCTGCTCCTGCTACATCTGCAGGAAAACCATCTTGGGTTGGTTTCAGATGTAGCTGTGCTGTAGACAAAGGGCAAAAGAAACAGGTAAGAGCGTGCAAGCGGCTTCGTAAAGTGTGGGAAATGCAAAGATCAGCCACAGAAGAGGGCATCTGGGGGAAGAAATAACCCCACGCAGGGAAAGGGCTCGCTGCGCTTGTTGAAGCGTGCAAGAGGGAGGAGTGGCAGAAGGTCACAAGCACTGGGTCTCTGCTCTGCCAGTCACATTCAGTTCTGCCCCTGTCCCTTCTGGGCTGGAAGAAGCAGGAGTCACTGTAGCTTGAACCCTTCGGAGCTCCCTGAAGGGGAGACCAGCCATGCTCCCTGCAGTGGGACTGCTGAGGATCACCTTCATGGCTGGAAGGAGCCTGTTGCCTGGACTGGTCCCCACCCTGAGCACCACAGCCACCTCCCTGGCAAGCTGCCCCGGGCAGAGCATGCAGGGGTAGGGATGAAGGAAGTTCAGTGCTATTTGCTATTCAAAGGAAAAATCTGGCTTCCTCATGCCCCAGGATCTCCGTTTCCACGAGTCACCGTGCTCCCTGGGAAGCCGACCCATACTCGGTGGAGCCAGACGGGCGCTCCAGGTCACAGGGAGGCAACCAGGACCCAGGCTGCAGCAAGGACCGCCATGGCCAGGCTGAGTCACGGCCAGCTGGGTCCCAGGCAGCCACTCCTGTGGGCTGGGGTGTGACTCAGCTCATGGAGCGGCCCCTGCTCACAGCCCAGCCTGGTGACGCATGAGGTTAGGGAGGGTGAGTTCAGGCCTTTTTTGTGAGCTGGGAGACACCTCCTCATCCCCAGACAGCAAAACTACAGACACACTGCCAGATGACTCTGCAGAGGTTCAAGGCTTGACATGCTCCTGGGGACAGACTGACCAGTGGCTGTGGTGAAGACAAACACAGGAAGGGCACCGGTCCCGGGCGCGCCCTGGCCAGAGAGCAGAGACGAGCAACCATTCTGCAGCAGAGACCCAATGCTCCCAACATTCCCACTGCTCCTCACCACTGCCACAGCAAGTACTGGGTGAGAAGTGTAGCCGAGGGCTGGAGTTGCACCAGACCAGGGCATGGTCAAGGTACTACTGCCAGCTGGTGGAGAGGAGAACGTGGGAGTCATCTCAAGGAGCCCATGGCAAGCCCCTCAGCCCCACTGCTCCCAGCCAGCAGTTGGCACAAGCTGTCCAAGAGCCTCCGGCAGATCACATGAAGTAAGGATGGCCGGGCTCACTCACAGATGGCTCAGCCAGTGGGTGTCTCCCGTGGCACAGACCAAGGTCTCGCTGCACATTGGAGGCCACTCATGCGTCTGGCACAGCCATGACACATGTCAGAACTTGGGGTCAAACTTGGGAACCCAGAGGATGAAGATAGCTCTGCATGGCTGGAAAACAACATCCCTGTTAGACATCCAGCTGTTTCTCCTCAGCCACACCAAGAGAGGGCTTCACTCCCATGACAGGTGATTACACTGCATGGATGAAAGGCAGGGTGATGGTCAGTTTTAGGGATCCAAGTGCAGACCACTCACACATCCAGAGCGTCCCTGTGAGTCCTGGGATCTCTTCACTGGCTCAGCAAGACTCAGGAGAAAGCAAATTAATCTGTCATGCTCCCATTCCTCTCCTCCGCAAATTGGTGTTGGTATGAAGGAGGCGGCGCCAGCGGCAACCCTCCTGTCATCCAAGAAAAGGTACTACCAGTACTTACAAACGCTGTCCTGTCTATACCCTGCAACAGCAATACTGCCCCTGATTTCTCTATATCAGCCCAACGCTCCATCCCAGAGCGTTTACTGACAAAGCCAGTTCAACTGAAGCAGCATGGATTAACTGGTTTTGCAGCCCATTACAGACTGTATTTGAGGTCTGAGTCCACCTGGGGGGCAGGAGGGGATGCACTTCCAGGGATGGGTTCCTAGTCATGGGCCACCAGACGACATGCTGGCATGGCAAGTTGCTGCCAGCTGGGTGCCGGTTTGGCACCCAGCCTGGTGCAAAACCTGGGAGCAAAACTCCCAGGTGCAAAACTCCCTGGGTGCAAAACTCCTGCAAACCTGGGAGGTCCGCTGGCCTCACCTGCCTACCCCCAGCCGCCACAAGCTTTCCCTGGCAGCTGCAGAGGCAGCCAGCTCCACCCTACCAGTACCTGCAGCACAGGCATGTGCCTTGGTGCCAGAGCTGGCAGGGGTTATGCTGGCAAAAGCCATCACATATGCTTAGCTCTAGGAAAAAAAGAAAGTCATGGGGCCAACACAGCTCATAGCTTCAACCAGAGCGTAAGCAAAAGTACTCTCTACCCAGCGTAAGTCGTATTTTCCATACACGAAGGGGATAGGGGGAATTGCTTGCACAAGGTCTGTAAGGAAAACTTTCCAGGGCAGACAAGCCAGAAAGCAGAAGGAAGGAGGAGGGACTCTACGTAGTTGCACTAGGGACTTCCTTGGGTTAGACGAAGGGTTGGGGCCAGTTCCGTGTGACTCACCATGCTTTTCTGAGACATGCTGCTGGAGTGATGCAACCCCTGCTCCAACAGAAATAAAGCACGATGGGCCATCGCCGGCACCAGGGAGAAACATGGGAGTTGCAAGAGCTGCTATAAAAAAAATCCCTTTGCAACCTGCCAACCAAAGACACTACCCATGAGTTGCTGGTAAACGAGAATCCCCTTCCACCCACCACTTTGGGTGCTTTGTGTGTAGCAGAAAATATCCGCTGGTACCACCAGATGGACAGGATACCCAAGCTTCTGCTTTCAGACACAGTTCTGTGAACAGCTTTCAAGGGCAAAATCACCAGCAAGAAAGAAAACAGCTGCGCAAGTAGCCCCAAATTTTTCCAGTCCTGAGTTTGCAGTGTATTCGCTGCTTACTCACTTCTTGCTAAGTCTAGAGCTGCCGGGTCGGGCCCCCGCCTTCCCCTCTGGCACAACTACTCCTTACAGCTTGGAAGCTATTTTTTCCCACCCTGCTATCTAAAAAAAAAATTGGCGTGAAAGCTTTTATCATCCTGAAAACATGCCAACTGCGAAGGCGACTCTGTGTCTCAGACGCCTGTTTCCTGGCAGATTTTAAGTCCTTTGCTCAACTGCTAGGATGGTGGGGGCAGGAGATGCCTGCAGCAGCAGGCTGTGAACTGTAGTTTCAGAGAGTCACATGTTTAACTGCTGCTAAATATGCAGGAGACCAACATATTCAAACAGCAGGCTAAGAGCTACACACACAGCCAAGTGACAGCGTCAGCCCATCCGAGGTAAAGAAAAGGTGTGAATGTGCTGCACGGTGATGCTGTGCATGGAGATAAAGGGCCACCAGCGTGGGTACAGCTACCAGGCAGTACTGAGTGGGGTCACCCAGCTCAACACCTCTGCCTGGTCAGTCACCCCTTCGCTTCCCGGCCAATGAGGCTTCAGCTCTATTGGCTCCCAGAGGTTTGAAGGGAAAGGATGGGACCCAGCAACCAGGCTGAGCAGGGGAGAAGTGCTGGATCACTGTGCTGTTGCTATCCAAATTTCCAATGACCCAATTCTGGCCATAACCACCACAGCTGGCAACCTAAAGGTACTGGGAAGTCCACATGGAGGCTGAGACATGGGGATGGCCCGTCTTGATGCCAACGTGGAAGAGCTACACAAACCACAGAGCCCTTCACCCTGGTGATGCTTTCTGTGGCTCCAAAGTGCTCAGAGCCTGGTTTTGCACACAGAAATCCCTTTTCCACTCTACACCCAAACTGCAGGGCCTCTTAGAAAGAATCGCACAGGATGAGAAAAGGACACAGTCCTGTCAGAACTCATTTAGAGATAGAAGGCGGCGATCTCTTGGCACATGACCCACAGCAACATCTACCTGAGCACCTACCTATAACTAGCGCTTCTGCCAGCTGAGGATTTTCCCTAACATTGCAGTTCAGGCCATCCAAGCATTGATTCAACTCAAAGTTACTTGGAACCGCCTGTGAAAAGAAAACTAAATAGTCTGGGAAGACAGGAATTGATAGCCTTTCAGATTTATTTTCACCCTAGGGAGAAGTTACTAAGAAACTGGCCTGGAACAGAGGTGCGTGGGACAATCCAACTAACTCTCCAGAGGCTTTAAAGGATGATCTTGCTCTGTGCAAAATAGATGGTGCCCAGGAAATTGGTGCTTGTCGAATGAAATCATCACTCCCGCCAGATCTCTGCAAAGGACAGTCATGATGCACCGCATGTATCTTCAAGGGGAGGGATATGATCCCACCCGCAGAGCACAACCCATTGGCATTTTATAAACTTGCCTGTGGCTTCTCTCCAGCTATCGCACTGATTTGTGATGGTGCAGAGCAATGCATGACCCAGCAATACAAGGAGCTCCTCCAAAGTACAGAAGACAAGCAATAGAAGTCCTCCAACATGCCACGCAAACTGCCTTCTGTCCCTCCTGCCCTCCAGATATACACTTCTCCATCCCCGAGTGCCCTGTTACTAACAAGAGGAGCAATCTTCATCCTCCTTTGTACTTGGTTGTCTTCACCTTCTTCATCTCTTGCCTTCCCTCCATTTAAGCACAAGGATGACGCCTTTCTCAGGAGGCAGCTAGCTATGAGACAGAGTAAAGGGGTTACGGAGAAAGCCACCCCAAAAACCTTAGCTTGGTCCAAGTCTTAGTCATATCTTGGGCTGTTGGGAGCCATGAGCAGCCAGAGCAGCTGCAGGCTGCGGACAGGAGGACCTGCATTAGTGCCCAGCCCCATCCAAGGCCCAGCTCTCCAAGGCAGTGCCCAGCCTGCAAAACATGAGCAGGGGGAGCATGGCTGCAGCTGGGTCTGGCGTTCAGAGCTCAAAATCCAACACAGCCTAAAAGAAACACAATCAGATACCGGTAAGAGAGCAAGCAGGAACCAACCAGGAGGTGGGGAGATATCTAGAGTTATTTGACCCCACCACAGCTCTCTGCTTTCCAGAGCCTGGATCCCGCAGGGCATTACAGCACACTGACGAACAGCACAGCAGCGTTCACCTGCCAGCACTGATGCAGGAGCCGTCAGGGGAGAGGAGAGCCCTGTCAGCCCTGTGCCAGTCCGAAAGCAACAGGGTGGAGGATGGGACATAGCCAGCATCTCTGTGTGGCCTTTGCCAGCAGGACTCTCCTGCCAGGCCTTGGGGGAGGAGGGGTGGCACAGTGACATTCCTCTAACAACAAGCAGCATCAGCAACAGCATCTGCACTGCCAGGGCTAAGAGGCAGGCATTAGAAAAACTGCCTTTGTTCAATGGTGCCAGCCTAGAGAGAGAAAAAAAAGCAGCATTACTGCTGTCACTACCTGTGACGCAAGAGACAGGTATGGTCAAGGTGCCTGCCACACCCATTGCAGCTGGTTTTAGGCACTAACTTGGGTAAGAGTCAGCTGCAGATTCCATGTTCTGTCTGGGCATCAGAGTGAATTTCTTTCTTAAAGGTTTCAGATGCTCCTCAGAGTTGACCTGACATAGGCAGGCTGCTTTTCCAAGGTTAAGAAGCATCAGAAAATTTTTTGTATGGTTCAAAAGACAGCACTGACATTTTGGGGTGTCAAATCAGGATCATCTCAAATAGGGAACACCCCTGCCTTCAGTTGTCCCCACAAAAATTGACTGGAGTTTTGTGAAAACTGGTGTTTGGTAGAAGGAAAGGCCTCCCCCCACTGCAGTGGTTTCCAAACCCAACACATAAATGACCGGCTGAAGTTCACAGCCTGCAGCCAGGACACGTTTTGGGATGCTTCCTTTAGGGCAGGCCAAGCAGGGAACACAACATAGGCCAAAAGGGATCAGCATCACCCATGGAAAGCACACACTTTCAGAGTAGGAGGAAAGCAAGCCTATGAGTTAGACGTGATCTGCAACGATTTCACATGGCTTCTGTTGCACGCTGCAGCAGCAGTCTAGTGGTTCACTGTACACATGGAAAAAACCCATTCTAAGTAATTTTTCCAGTGATGGGAATAAGCTCATATTTCAATTAGTATTTACCAAAACAAGAGACAGACAAATTCAGTACTGTGTGAAAGTGTGTTTATTCCAAAGCTAAATTTCTCACATAAAACAATGTCTCTGAACAGCAACATTGGTCCTTACACAGATCTACAACAGCCTTCTGGGCTCCAGAGCTTGGAGTCTTGACCCATCTCAACAGAGCAATAGGGAATCTCTTTTCAGAGTTGTCAGAAAGGGGAGGGAAACTACAGAAAACAGATACATTGCCACTGGCACAATTTAAGAAATTGTGCCTGCTCACAAGAAGAGAAAAGGTGTCAAGATACTTTGCACGGAGCTTAATGTCTGCACAAAGATCTCGCAGAACACTCTGCTCTCTGCAGGCTGCTTGCCAAGGAGCAGCTGCCACTGTCAGGAGAGAACTGCATTATTCCTGCAGACAGAAAACAGGACTGTTGGATTTAATAATCTGCTGAACTGCTTCCAAGGACTGAAGTGGCTGAGAGGTCATGTTAGTGATGTGCTCCTTTGCAGCCTGGAGCCCTTGCACCAGCTCCAGTGTGCACATTTGGTCCCAGCTGATGCCCTAGAGGGGTTTACCTTCTTCCTCCTGCCTCAGCCTCTTGGAGAGATGCTCGCTGATGGTCGTGAGGGGGTTAGCTCTGTACCTGGGATTGGTGATGACCTCATGAAACCGAGCCACTTCCTCCTCTCTGAGGAAAGAAAAATAACACACAAATGCTAAGTGCCTCACGCAAAAGGAACTGAGCAGATAAGAACAGAACTCATAAAGCAGTGGGTTTCTGTACAGACAGAATGGTCCTGGGTGTAAACCTCAGAAAGAAACAGTGCAAAAAATAAACCTAATCTACCCAAAGGCAAAGCTCAAATTGCTGCCAGCTTCATGGGAGCCAGAGACTTGATCTCATGCCACAGAGACAGAAACAATCACATTAGTGTCCAGCATCACTTGGAAACGTTTTTTTTTTAGAGCTTTTCCCTAGTAAATCAGGAACAAGAGACTGTGAGTATCTGGTAAATCACTAAGAATGAAAACTACTTCAGAGTGCACTAGCACAAAAGCAGATTCTGCTTTCGAGAGCTCATCTACTGACTCTCTTTATTGCTCAACGTAGAGGCACTAGTCCTCCTATGTGCAACACTAGTTAAACACCATGGGTGGAGCATGACAGAATTACCTTTGCATGCTTGGTCACAGCTGGTTGCTGTGGAAATGGTATTGTCTTAGAAAGCAAGCAAGCAGGGAAGAAGAAGAAGAATAGAGCAGGAGGAGTATAAAAAAAAAGTGAGTTTTCAAGTAAGTCACATGCATTGTGACCTCCCCATCTCTCTCAGACAGACTGCCAGGCTCTCCACAGCCCAGCCAGACACACATCTCCACGTTCTCAGTAGTTGCTGTGGATCAGCAGAGTGCTCTTCAGCTTGCAGCTAGTTCCCTCCCTAGTAGGGCCCTTTCGTTCAATGCCACCCCTGCCCCTGCCAGAGGAACAGAGAAAGAAGCCAAACCTGAAGCTTGGGTTGTGGCAGTTGGGGCAATGGGGTGAGGTTTAGGGAACCTCCAGTACTAACTAATGTCCTGGAAAATAAACCTCAAAAACCTTCCTCCAAAGTTTTTCCATCCCAAGAAGCACAGACTTCCCAGACCACTATGGTAGGATACATGCCACTACTCAGTGCATCTGTCCAGTTTTGTGCAGAGGAGAAAAAGGGGGGACACACAGGGGATCATCAGCTTGCTGATACAGAAGATTGTGGTGGAGTTGCCTATTCGGATTTAGATCTGTATACAAGTCCCTCCTCAAGCAGTGTTCCTCACCCATGATTTCCAGCACAATGAGACATTCACTGGTGGCACTTGAGGCCATGACCCTTGGGCTTCTGCAATGAGCCAAGGAGGGACTCATCCAGAAAGGCAGAACTGAGCAAGAAAGGCATCCCAGCACCATAATGGCCAGTTTTAGACAGAGAAGGGTATTCACAGTGTGTGCTGGAGAGCAGTGCTGGGATCTGTAGACGACAGTTCTCCTCAGCCTCACTTTGAAGTTGAATGGCTCAGAACTGACAGAAATCCTGGAAACAGGGATCACAGAAAGCAAACACTGCCCAGATCACAGTGCCTAGCCCCAGAAGATCTGTGCTGAGGGGAAATTAAATTCTTGATGCCTGGTGGCAGTCTAAAATATCCAACAGATTATACAGAGGAATAAGGAGTTGCCAGACCCTTAACCAAGTCCAGGAATTATTCAAAAGCATTTAGTGCTTCATTTTACAAGAAAAGATTTGACAGATGCCAATGGACTGCTGTCCTCATAAGGGACGTACGGCGTGTAAGTTAGCATCCCAGAGGTGTTCCAACAGAGCAGCTGTAGCTCCTGATGCTACGCAGAAGTCCAGGAGCTCCTCACCTACACAACCGCAGGAGGCTTTCCTGAAGGGTATCAGCTAGAGCTACGTGGGCCTGCTGTCATAAAAGACTGAGCCACAGCTGGATGTTGCAGCTCCAACTCAGCAAGCTGAAACAAGGGATGCACCCCCTGGTTGATAATCACATCGTCCATGCCACACAGAGGGACACAGTACAGTCATACTCACTTGGTACAGCCAGAAATGATGCTGTGGTCAGGAGGAATAAGATGACAGTTGGTGTGGGTTTGTCCTGAAACAAGAGGCCCAAGCCATCACTTTTTCAATGAGACATGGAAAGTGAACTCTTAAGAGAGCAAGTGCCGTTTCCTGTGCTCTCTTCACTTAGATTTTATACGAGACAGAAGCGGAAGCAGACTGAATCCATTTAGAATTGACTGAGTCTGGTAGGGACTAAGACAGAAGGACACCCACAAACATCCTGCACTATGTAAAGGAGAAAATCAAAGCTGCCACTTCTTCTAGGGCCTTCAGGTGTACAAGACGGAAACACTGGAACTAGTTGCCTAGAGAGGTTGTGTGATCTCCATCCTTGGAGATATTCAAAAGCCGTGTGGACACGTGCCTGTGTCCTGGGCAACCAGCTCTAGGTGACCCTGCGTGAGCAGGGGGGTTGGACCAGCTGACCTTCAGAGGTTCCTTCCAGTCTCAACCATTCTCTAATGCTCAGCAGGGACTGGACACTGATAACTGGGTACTTACAAGAGCCGGCGTTTCTGAGCTTGTTTCATCAGACAAAAGTCTGCTGGTTCTGCCTTTGCTTTTACATAGCTGCGGAAAGAAGAAACAAAAGAAGTGAGTAAGTGTTATAGAGGAGCAGTAATTTAGCAGTTACTGTGGAGATGGAAAGAGTCCAGGGATTCTGCATCTGCCTTCCCAGAAAGTGTAGGTAATTGTCCTGTATGGAAATTGTCCTGAAAGGCAATTATTTCCATAGCCAGACAGTAATGGATATGCAAACTCTGCCACACACTGACAACAGCTCAGGAGTTAGGACTGAATGGGCAGGAGGTAAATGCACTAAAGAAAAATCGGATCACTTAGTTCTGGAATTGGTCATGAGCTGTCCATGCCCAGATCACTTTCTGTTTATCACTAACCTCCAGGTCAAACTGACACTGTTGCTTAGAGAAAAGATCCCATCGAATTTACCCTCACCACCAGGCACACGTCACCTCTGCACATCTCATGTTCCTTGCTAAGGCTGCCGAGCTCCAGCATCAGCAGACATCCGTTATAGACAGTGCCGCGGTTACTCAGCAAGAAGAGGGAACTGCCAGCCCTGCTTCGAGTTGTGCAATGGGACCACTGGGGTGTAAGGTGTAATTTATATTTTAAGATAAAGAATGGCAATATTCCTTTCTCCCTGTGAACACATATCCTCGCCAAAGGCTTGCCAGTTTAAGTCAGCTGCAAATAGATTAACTAAAGAGAAAGCACAACAACAGAGCTTCAGCTTTTGCCACCAAACATAGGTTTTGAGAACCCATGAAGTTGCAAGAAGACGGACTCATGGGAATGCAGGATGGTGCACTATGTAGAGCTGAGGCACAGCAGCAAGCATAGGTCAGAGAATCATAGAATGGTTTGGGTTGGAAGGGACCTTTAAAGGTCTAGTCCAACCTCCCTGCTGTGGGCAGGGACATCTTCAACTAGATCAGGCTGCTCAGAGCCCCGTCCAACCTGACCTTGAATGTTTCCAGGGATGGGGCATCTGCCACCTCTCTGGGCAACCTGTGCCAGTGTTTCACCACCCTCGTTGTAAAAAATTTCTTCCTTATATCTAGTCTAAATCTACCCTCTTTTAGTTTAAAACCATTCCCCCTTGTCCTTGTCGCAACAGGCCCTGCACTCTCTGCACCCATTTCTTATTCCTAGGCAAAGCCCAAGGAGACCATAGGCGTAATCCCATCCTGCACAGGATGCTGGAAGCACGTGATGCCCGATGCCAAGCAGCAGCAGAGATTTACTACAAAGCTAAGCACTGAGCCCAAGCAAGGGACGCGCAGGAAGGGCAGCAACTGCTTTGGGGACTTGAAGTGCAGAAGGGGAGTCGCTGGTAGAACTGGACATTAAGGAAATGAGAAGAAACTTCCATTCTTCAGGAGTACACAGATACAGAGGTAAACAGGAGAAGCAAGTGGGGAAGAGGGTCTGCCTCCGCAGAGCAGCTCCCCTCCGATTTGCCCTGGGGCTGAGCCCCAGCACACAGCCCAACGGGGGAAAAAGGGTCTGCGTCCCACCCCTCAGTTGGGGCAGGGCTCAAGGAAGAATCTTCCCTTACTGGTGGGTGCTGGGGGCCAGGGCCTCCCCCACCTGATCTGTCCCAGCGTCCTTCAGCTTTCTCAAGGTTAGGAAACATGGCAGACCCTCACCTTCTCTTCAAGATGGCAGGATCTGGTCTCTTGTTGGCAGTGTTACAGTGACCTCCTCTTCCTATTTCCCTCTCTGACCCGCTACCCTCCATCCTTTTATTCTGCATTTTTTTCCCCATTCTTCCTTTCCTCCTCCTCCTCCCTTGCCCCATATTCCTTCACCCCACTCACTTTAATCACCCCTCTCTACTCGATTAGCTTTTCCTCATCTCTCCCTCTCCCCATCCTGGCCCATTTTATTTTTCTTCAAGGGGGATCCTGATGGACCCAAGCTGCTGAGGGCTGCTCTCACCACTGCCCCAATCACATCTGATTTACCGTCATCCCAGCATAGCGTGCCCCAGCATCAAAGCTCCCTGCCAACCCAGACAAACCCAAACAGCGTGGAAGTATGTCAGCCAGCCTTCGCAGCACAGAGCCTGTGCAGGAAAGGGCAGCCAGGCAGATCAATGCCTGCGCGCTGCTCCTGTACCCTTCAGTCCCTCTCGAGGTCACCCCAGCACTGCCGGCATAACACAACAGGCCTGAGAGCTCACAAAGAATGGCGATCAGCAAGAGCAGACAAACAGCTACAGGGGTTCGAGCAGCTCCTGTCACACTGCTGCATCCACTGGTACTGCAAGACACAGAAAGAGCAGGAAGCATCTCTTCATGTCCGTTAACTGCTTGGCACAGGAACAATTTCTTGTCCCAGTTTGCCAGGATCGCTCACAGAAGCACAGAGAAATGCCTTCTCAAGTTGGATGGCAACCCACAGTCACCAAGGGGCTTGCCAAGTGTGCCACGAAGTTGCCATGGCAGTCCCTTCAAAGATGAGTAGCTCTGCAGAGGGTGACAATGCTTAAAGGAAAGCCTTTCTAGAGTACATCCGGGGCCATACAAGACCATGTGCCCGCGAGGCTGTGCCTCTCAGGACAGCTTCCTCTGCAGCACACCATGAGGGCGTGTGGCTGCTTCAGGCTGTGCAAGCCCACTTCTGCTTTCAGCCACCCCACTATTTTAAAGGGCTCGGTGCTTCTGAAGGCTTTTCAGTTCCACTCAACAGCTCTGCCCCGCTGGTCTGGCAGGTTTGAAAGGCTGCTGCCTGAATTTCCCCCACCAAACCACCAGCATGCTGCCTGCTCACTTGGACCATGTTAGTAGCCCTGTTTCATTACACTTCATTGCCTTCATTCATTATAAAACAGAATAAAAACCTCACTGTAATGCTCTCTTACCCAGCAGGAGATCAAATTCCTGGAGAATCTAATCTTTTATTAATAATGCTGACAAATCACCAGAGTATTACCCTTCATTTATGTAATGATTCAAATCCTATAAAAGCCTCCTCTGATTATTTCAAACACTTATGCACACACATCCTCACGCAGTTCAGGAAGCTACAAGCCAGCAAAGGAAGAAGAGCACTGTAGCTCCTCCGTGCCAGTAGAGGGACTGCTTTTTGGTTGGCATGTCACAGGCTACCTGGGTGACATGAGTCAATGCCAAGCTCCCACCTCTGCTGTGCTGACTGCAGATGGTGCTGGCCAATCCTGAAACTCTCAGCCAGCACGGGGCTTCTCTACCCTTCTGTGCCACAGGCCCACTGGGCTTTCTAGACACCCACGGGAAAACGGAGCCAGAGTACGAGCTCAGGCTTCCAAAAGGAGAGAAGGGCTGCCACACTCCCACAGGAGGTCTGGGTTTGGAGAGAGAGGGAGCTGACAGCGCTTCTCTGAGGAAGGCTCTCTCAGGCTGGAGATTCGTGCAAGACCACTGAATGCTTCCACGTGTGCCACACATCCTCTGCCATGAAGCGTACTACAGAAGAGAAGAGTGATTGCAGTAGCTGGAAGGACCATTTTCGCCAGTGTTCTGCTTTGAAGCAGCCTGCAGTAGGTGGCCAGAGAGGGATAAGACCAAGGCAAGCGTATAGCCACATCCTCTCCAGTATTTGCAACTCAGAGACTTTGTACCTGCTGCAGTTTATATACATGTAGTAACCCTCCATGGAGCTCTCCTCATTGGATTCATCAGGTCTTACCTGAACCCACAAGTTTCCCTCAGCCATGACATCCTCCCACAAGGAGCTGTGCAGAGCAGTGAGCCTTCTGCTTGCACTGAACTGGCTACTCGCTAGCTATGTTTGATGTCCTTTATTTCTCATACTGGAAAAGAGGATGAACTACTTCCTAACCACATCACATTTGATATTATAGATTATTACATTCCCAAGCCTCTTTGCCTCTATCTCCTGTCCAGGCTGAGGACTCCCCAGCTCACTTAGTCACCCCTTGCGCAGAAGCTGTGCCAGGTCCTCCATCGTCATCCTTGTCAGCCATCTCTGTGCCTTTTCCAGTTCTACTCTATCTTTTGAGCTGGTTCAGAATTGCAGGCTGCAGCAACACCGTGTATTTTTACTAGATTATGCAGCCACCCAGGAAAGCAATCCCCAAAGGAAGCACCCCATCTGTCCTCCCTCCCCTATACAAGCTTTCTGTAACCCACTCTCCTGGATAGAGAGTGGGGGTTCAGCCACCAAGGAGGCTGGGGGAAAATGATTAGAGGGAATGATTCCTGAACACAACCTGGAGTCAGATGCCACATGTAGTTGTGGCACATCGTCGCAGAAAGAGGGCAAAGCCACCTATTCAGGCTCAGGCTAAGCCCTGGCCCAGAACTCCATCCAACCAACCCTCAGTGCTCTGCAAGACTTGAAATTGTGCATGTACTTTTGCTGTTCATTCCCACTGAAAGAGAGGGCAGGCTGACTGAATGGCTGCATAAAGAAAAAAAAAGAAAAAAAGTGCTATTCAAAGAATTAGAAGCCAAGTTAAGGAAGGAAATATTTTCCCATGCTTAGACGCAAGGTTCATAGATGCTGTTTGTCTGAGGAGTGACTTTCCAGAAGCACAGGGAACTGCCAACTCAGCCATGCTCTGTAGGTGGGTGTCCCACCTGGGTCAGAGTTTATTTCTGGGGCATCCAGCAAGTCACAAGAGGGTTCATGGTATCTCCAGCCTTGATCTGCAACCAAAGAAGAGGGTGCTTTGCCAGACAGCCGCCTTCTTGGCTGTTCTCTAATCCAAATGCTTTCTTATTATGGTCAAAACAAGTTTGTAGTTCCAACCCCTACTAAGCAACTGGAGAGGAGGGACAAGCATTTGTGCAGCGCACAGAGCACTTTTATTCTGCACTGGGGGATGCAGAAGCAGCTGCAACACTGACCGGATGGTCAGGCAGAGCACTGCATTAAAAAGGAGAAAACATAAGGGCAACCAGAACCCACCCTACGGCTGGCTGGGATGGTTGACACGCGGCTGTCAGAGGATCAGAAATAGCCCTTCTCTTTCAGTACGACAAAGGGAACAGAAACACCATCTTTCTGTTCTTGTCCAAAGTCACACTGCAAGCCAATGGGGCAAACAAAGAGTCTGGCCAGAGCGTAAAGCTTGAACTGCCTCAGGAGAAAGCCTGGAGGTCTGGAAGGACAGAACAGCAGGCTGCGACACCTTAAGTCCAGATTCTCAGGTGAGCTCAGCAGCATTACACTCTGGACACCTGTGTGTCACTCCTGCAATTCCCAGGACATCTGGTTGTTCCCAGCCTGTCCTATGCCAAGCCTCATCTGAGCAACACTCTTAGCTGTGGATTCAGAAGTGACCTTTAAGCTTTTTTTCTTGCGGCGAGTGAAGCATGGAAAGGGGCGAAATGGAGTTGAGAATGAGGGCCTGTTCTCCTGACCATTGGCACTGAGCTTGCATTGCCTGTAGCTACAAGCTGAGCTGAAGGGCACTTCATCGTGCAGGAAGAAGGGAAATACACAGCCCATCCCTAAATGGCACATACCTCTTGGGTGGCTTCCTGCCCCTGCCACCTGTGGTCAGGTCAGAGAGCTCAGGTAGGGCTTCCATCAACGGCTGCATGTCTCCCACCACAGGTGTTGCTTTCCGCTTTGCTTCAGCTTTTTGCTTCTGTTTGGCTAGCTTCACACTTTCTATTTCTGAATCAGAAACAAGACATTACTGGAGGAAGTGGAAGCATTTGCAAGAGAGAACCCTTGAGCTAAGAAAGTCATAGGCTGCTTCACCATCTACAGGAACAACAGGCCAGAAGTGATTTAAACCAGGGAACGACTGAAAATAATGCAGCTGGGTAGTTCCCTTCCTTGCTGTATTTGCTTATAATTATATACATCTCTACTGACATTTGCAATGGGAAGTGAAATCCCCAGACTGATGTTGTCTGAACTGTTTCCATCCCTTGCACTGTTCATTGCTCACAGCAACATGGCACAGGAGTCCTGGGGTGGTAAAAAACATGCTGACTTTGCATGGAATTAGGAGAGAGAAACAAGAGGGGAAGGGACAAACCAAATACAGTAAGCTCCGCATGTGTCATTAAACAGTCACAGCCCCATCTCTGCTTTGCTGTTGGGACAAAGCAATGGTCTCATAGCACAGGCAGAAAAGATGGACTTAATTTCAGTTGTTTACTTAGTTTGGAGCAAGTCAAGGTCTCACCTTCGTGACTCATGGTGGAGCTCAAGCAGCCAGATGCTGGATAAATTGGGTCCTTAGAAAAGTACTGCATCAAGTGGCAGACACGGGGTCAGCTGGCTTTTCCTCAAGACCATGTTTACCAGTCTCCCTGCAGCAGCTCTGAGCAAGGCTGTGGGCGCATACAGCTCTATAAACATTACAGCAGTCTCCCTTCTTGGCCATGGAGGGTGGGCATTGAAAGCTGCAGGCTTCTGCCTCAGTGCTCGAGGCTCCCTGGTGTAGAAATAGGTCCTGCAGCTGCCCAAGCCTTAGAGAGCCAGCCTCCAGGGCGAGCCCCAGCAGAACTCCTGTGTTCTCCTCCAGGACAGCCCAGAAAAGCCCAGCACTGCTACAAGCCTCCAGCTGAGCTCCAAGATGCCCCAACCTATCCCAGAAGTCCCTTGACGATGCCACCAGAAACAGCTAGAGCTCAGCAGGATCCAGGAGCTCCTTTTCCTTCTGCCAGGTAATCACCAGGCCTGGAATTCCACTGCATTGCCTTGACACCCACGAGGGGTACCAGTGCTGTGGGGTACATGATGGAGGACTCCACCTCCTCCACGTGCACCCAGCAGAGGCTCAGCAGAAGAGCAGGCTTCTGCTTATTGCCTTGGACAATTAGCGTATTGCAAGGACGAGCCTCAGCGCTGATGGAGGACATGATGGAGCACAGTGTCAGAAGCCGTGGGGCCAAGCTGGTGACACAGGGAGGCCAACAGCTTCCAACGCAGCATGGCTACAGAAGCAGAACTAAATCAGCACAAGTATTTTTAGTGGGAACACGAAAGCAGCCAGTCCCATTCTACAGACCGCAGGCAAGATGCCACCTGCAATTTTGAGTCTAATCCTGCAGCCCACATTCAAGAAAGCAGAACTCAAATTCACTGGCTAGCTGCTGGCTCCTTTAATATCTTTGTCTTATTCGCTCCCCAACTCAGCTGAGTCGAAGAGCAACAGTTTTTCATGAACTGCAATTTTGCTGTACATGGATGTTTGTGACAAATCTGGATTGTAAACGCCTCTCCTCACAGCAATCCCTGCCAAGAACACAGCTTTCTGTTCTGCAACACTTCTTTTTTTGGTCTGGCTTTATGAAGCTGAGTACTTCAGTCCTTTCATAAACAGTATGTGCTCAAAATTTTCAGACACCTGATTCTGCACAAACATCCCAAATTCTTTTCCTATGAAGTCTTGTTCGTCTGAGGAGCCATGCGATATATGTATTTTTAAATGTGCATACTTCTAATGTCTGAAGCATTACATAATTCTTTTCCCTCTCTAGTCTCTCCTGAGATGATTTATTAGAATGGAAGAAATCTCAAAGTTTTGCGCTTGCACTACTGAGCTGAACTTCAGTTCCCAGGGTCTTGGCATCCAGTGTCACAAAAGCAGCCCTGGGACAAGAAGAAACAACAAACTTGGGAAGATTTAGGAAAACAGAGATGTAATGATAACAACTTCAGCAGTCCAAGTTGGGTTCTCTTTTGGGGGGCAAAGACTGCAAAACCCACAAAGAATTGGCACAATTATCTGCATCAGATAAAAATCAATGTGTTTCAGTTGACTGCAGCTCTTTAAGGTCACACTGTTAGAATGCCAAGTTTCATTTAAAAATCTCCATCTCTGGAAATACCTGTTCATTTCGCTCCATCAGCTAATAATAATAATAATATCAGTTTCTTTATTCATGTTTATATAGGCTCTTCCCAGCTATTTCATTTTTCTCAATAACAAGCTGCACACCTGGTACTAACACCTGCCGACTTTTCTTACAGAAATCCCCGGTTACTTGCTACCCTCAGCAAAGCATTTGTTAGGGAATGCTGGTATTTGCCTCTAGACCTTTAGGAGCACCGAAATTGCAGCCGGCAGGTCAGACGTTAGGACTAGCACATCTATGCTTTGTGCCCAACAGTGACACCGAGGGTTGCAGATGTCAAAGACACTTGGAAATTGTTGGTTGGTGATAGGGAGGAGGCTTCCTTCACACTCACGGTGTTAAATTATCAGCTTTTTATGTAAGAGGAGCCAGAGATACCTTCACTGCGACTGGTGAAATCACGCATTGATGGACTTGAGCTCAGAGCTCAGGAGCAGAGAGCATATGGTAGCAGAAAGCCACGTCCCTCAGCCCCAAATACAGTCTGTCAGCAACTCTGTTGGGCAGAAAAGCCTGTCCCAAGAACAGCTCCAGGTGGCAAGAGGAATCCCTCTGCTACAGCGGGTAGCACAGCATCATCTCTTGCTGTGCTGAGATACTCAAAGCAAAAATACAGACACTTCCCACAGGAAACAGAAGCATTTCTGCATTGGGCTGGTTTTGTTTAGCTCGTATTTCACAGCCTCGAGAAAGGCCAGACTGTCTGGCAAGTGGGTTTACTGACCTGTGGCATGTGGGAAAGAGCAGTAACACAACCAGCAGCGTCCAGAGACTTCCCTTATTGAAGGGCAGGAGGGCCCACTGCAGGCTTTCATCACAGAGCCTTGGGATTAGCTGGTGGCTGTATGGGGCTCAGCTCCAGGCTGTCCTACTGTCCCCACAGCTCCTCAGGGAGGAGGAGCTCCACTATACAGCTAGTCATATCTGTACCAGAGCTTTAAAAGACAGAGAAACATGCTAAGCCTACATGGGGACAGTGTCCTATCTGGATAAATAAAGGTTTTATGTAGTCACTTATATTACACATGGAGGAAGATCAAAAGTAGATTTGGGGCAATGACTCAATCTCGGTGCTAAACACTGAGAAACAATATCTGGGACTTTTAGCCCATGTGCTGGGGAGCAGGATGTGAAGGTTTCTGACAAGCATTCAGCCTCCCCTGGCACTGTACATGGGGTGTGGGTGGCAGTGTTGGGCAGAGGGATCCAACAGAACCACACTCAGTGATGCCCACAGTACCACCATGTTTCGGAGAAGTACTTACTCTGTAGCCACCTTTCTTTCCTCAGCTTCATTTTTTCTTTTTTGGAAAGAACCGCTTTTTCTTCTAGACCTAGAGGAAAAGAGAGACATTGAGATGGAGCCTGGCTCCTGCACACAGATTCAGTGCTGGACACCTCCCAAAGATAGCAGAGTCTGTGATATTTTGTCCAGCCCTTGATGATTTTGAACTTGCTGGCAGGTCGGGCAGGCTGCAGGCAGACCGTGGGCTACACCGCACCTCAACTTTTAGCCGAACAAATCAAACCCAGCTCGCTGTCAGTTAAGAAATAAGAAATGGACAATTAGATCAGATCATCAGCGAGAGACCCTTGCCCCATGTCCTGCACTGCTGCATGAACTTGGCCTGGGAGCTGGCATTTTCTTCTGAAGACTAGCCGCAAGTGATGGGAGGACCTACAGGTTCCAGAACTGGGAGAAAAAAGCAAGTTTTAATCTGAAAATATGCAGGCTGATAAAGCTGAGAAGAAGGAAAACATAGGCCGCAGACATGTGCGAGGGTTGGAGGGGGAATGGCGACCTGGCCCGGCTATCAGTATCCGCCTGCCCAACGGCCTCAACGCTTGCCCAGACAGCACGTGGCAGGCAGGGGAAGGACTAAAAAGGGTCTGAAATACCCAGATTTGTGGCAGCCCTAAAGAGCAGCCAATTACTAACAGCTTGTAAAAAAGAAGGCTAGTACCTACTATATACCAAATTCAGTATTTGGAAACCAGCTGTTTATCACTGATATCCAATACCAAGTAAAGCAACGTCACAAATATTTCTCCTGGAGATCCGCTGCAGACGCTATAAAATTTTATCTTATCTCCGGTGTTTAAAACAAAATTGACTTTAGTCAACTTTTCTCCTGAAATGTGGTGGGAATACTGCCACAGGAATG
>NW_009193309.1:27932-67696 GCF_000690835.1 Fulmarus glacialis
CTCCTCTCACCTTAGGTTATTCTTAAGCCTGGAAAAGAAAAAATACCCTTCTTCTCCCCAAAAGAAACAGAAGAAAGGAATTCAATGCAACTCTGAAAACAACTCACTGTGGACAACTTCTCTGAAGCTGCGAATCTTTCAGGATGATTTAAACAAAAACAGGATCATAATTTAGTAATTTCAATTCCTTAAGATCAGAATAAGCCTGCTGGGGTTAGAGGGACTTTTGCATAAAGCCAACAACTACCACCATGTTTTGAGTTTCTACAGGACACGGAGAATGAAGCTGTAGCTTTCACTGCTTTGTGTCCTAGAAAAATACATTACTGCAGTCAATGCACCCAAGCAGCGAGAAATAAAACCACGCCTAGAAGCTATCACTTTTTTACAAAGCTTAGGGATGTCTTGAAGGGTTTGTATGTGACTGATACTGCTATCCATTTTTCCGTCTCCTGCATAAAGTACCAACGCATGGGCACCCTCCTAGGCCCAGGCCACCAGGACAGCCCCGCCAGGACATGGGGCCAGGCAATAAGAGAGACAAACATCTAATCATGTTAAGGGCAAATTTCCTCAATCTGTTTGCTGTGGTATCAAAGCGGATGCTAAAACAACTAATTGTATGTTCCAATAACCAACTCCCAGCTACCCCCACCCCTGATCACCCCACGTTTCTGTGGTTTCAGGGAAAAAAAGGATGAATCATGAGAGGCCAAAATGCAAATCATGCCCCAATGATCTCTGAAGGGCTGCCTGCCCAAGGCACCCCCGCCCTGCCTTTCTGGCTGCCCGAGCCTGCCCAGATTTCAGCGGCGGCGTTGCCGGGGAGATCTGCCCCCTCGTCTGAAAACACCCTCATTACTTCATTGGGAAGACAGCACCCGGCAGGATTTGTTAATGAAAAAAAAAAAAACAAACCTTTCAGCCAGCTGGCCAATTCTAGTAATAACATCAATTCAGATTTTTTTTTTTTCTTCCCCCAAACGGCAGCAGAATATTTAAGGAAACACAAAAGCTGTTTTCTTGGCAGGAGCCCAACCTTACTGCAGGCCAGGGACAGCGGCCGGCACCCAGGCCGGCAGCTGCAGATCACCAGAGGGGTGCGGGGAGGGGAGCCGGATCCCTCCTCCACCCGCCTCGCGCGAGCAGCCGATTTTGGCCCTTTTTTACCACTGCTCCCCGGACACCTCCATTTTATGTATCCCTCCCCGCCCCTCAGGAGGTTGTTTTGCTGCTGGAAGGTGCCAAATTGCGTTTGGCAACTTCCAGTTGCGATGCCGAGTGCCAAAGCCGCTGGAAACCTGCTGGAGAACAGCAGAGGCAGAATTTAGCTAGTTAATTAATAGCACAGACTGTCCCCAAGGTAGTCTTTTATTTTTATTTAGCTTGCAAGCACCTCTGAGATCAAAGCCAGACCGCAGCTCCAGTTTAATTATTTTTCTGTGAAATGAGAAGGGTTTTGGTCCCCCCCTCCAGACCATTCCACATGTAATTTAACAACACTTGCCGTTGAAACCTTGTGCACAGAAGAAAGGTGAGCAAAACCCACTTACATTAGCTGAGGGTAATTTACATACTGTAAACTTGACAATTATTCCTTTTAGCAAGGATGTGTTTTTTCTTCCCTCTGATCTGCGCGGTACAAAACATCTCAAATATAAACAGATTAAAAAAAAACCAAATAGCTTTTTGCCTCCTACATCAAGCGTTTGATACTACTCCTGGCAATTCTCAGGATCCTGCTTTCACAGCAGACTAACAGATTTTTTTTCAGTACGGCTTCCTTCATTTCAAAAGGGTTGACGTTTTTTGGTAAAGGACTCCTTAGACTAAAAAAAAAAATATATATATATATATCTGCTATCTTAAAAGTCCCCATTTTATCCTTTCTAGGTATTCAGAAAGAAGCTGGACTGGGTTAAAGTCGTAACACTACAGGCTTCCCTGAGCCCCAAGATCCCACTATTTAAGTTTGACTCCACAACCGAGAGGGTGAAAACACAGGCTTCACAGTTCCAGGAAACCACACTACTTTGAGGACTTTGCCATGAGCAGAAATATCAAATATGAGCAGAAATATCAAAAAAACCTGTGCCTGTGCCATGCCACATGAACAGAGGAGGGTCCTTCAGCACCGGGCATCTGCTCCCCCCTGTGCAAAGCTGCAGTGAAGCACCAAGTACCCCCTTTGGTATGAGCTATTAAGAAATAGCACGTAGTATTAAGTATTATTCCCAGAACTCCAATGATGCATAACAGTAAAGCTGTTGCTGCTCGAAACATAATATTTTGGCAAAACAGGGTAGCGTATAAATTGAAGTTAAACAACAACAGATGTGTTAATTTTAGCCCAAGTTGTATAACAGCAGCAAAAACGAGCATATGCCTACAGCTGTGGGATGAGTTCACTAAAGAAATTCGAAGAGTACATCCAAAACCAGAAAATTGGGTGTGTTTTTTGGGTGGGTTTTTGTTGTTGTTGTTGTTTTTTTAAATTACACAGTGTCACTTGTAAATTGTCTGATACCCTTTTACAGTGAAAGGGCCTGGGAAATGGTAAACCACAGCCTTGTGGGGCAAACGCAACAGTGGTGTGATCTGACAGATGCCAGTGCAGAACTACTGAAGGTATTCTTTTTCCTCTAGGGAGAAAGTTGAGGGACAACTCAGGCCAAGCAGAAAGTCAGCCAAGAAGTCCTCCAGCAGAGACGGTGCCTCAGGGGAGCCAGCCTGGCGACTCGCTGCCCTCACCCCACCCAACAGCTCAGCTCCCAACCAGGCGACCTCCAGCTCCACTTCTCCTCCAGAAAGCACTGACGCAGAAGTGTCCGGGGAGCCTGGGTCACTAGTAGGATCAAGGCTTGGAGGTGGCAAGGACAGAAGCAGGGGGTTGATATCCAGGCTCTTTGCCCGTTGCTCTTAGAGGAGCCTCCGGAGACAGCTTGGTAGCGTGTACATGGAGCTCAGAGACCATGGCAGAGGAGTGTTTGGGTTTTACCCAGTCCAAACCTTGCCACCCTGAGCAGGCTCGGGAACCAGTGTTGGAAGAGAAGATGACAGCCCCTGCTGGGACAGGACAGTTTTCACCATGGATACAGCATTTGCTTTTTATGTTCCAAAACAAGCTACATTATTTTTGTTCACACTTAATCTTTACACCAGCACACAGGCTTTCCTCCTGCCCCCGATGAGGAAGGCATCCTATTTAAAGTGGGCTCTGCATTCTCAACTCTTCCAGATCTCCTGCTTATTTAAAGCAGAGCCTATTTTCAAGCCCAGCTTCCCTTCCGAGACCTGGAGGAGCAGTGCAAGGTCATGCTTCCATGAGGCCTGGTAAACATCCCCGGGCTCTGCCCAGCTACAGCAACGACACAAAACCTTCCTCTGCAGAAGAGCCAAGACTCATCTCTCATTAGCCGCATAAGCGCACAAGTGACATGCCATCTGAAGCAGGAGTAGTTCACCACCCTTGGGAGGTGACCAAGAAGTCACAATCAGCACAGTAGTCTGCAAAAGGCAACTCCAGAGACAAAGTCTGTCCTCCCAAGCAAGGTCTTAGGCGCTGCAGGCACGCTTAGCCCCTGCCACAAGGTAAAAGTACCTCCTCCTCTTCCGCCTGAGGCCTTTTTCACTCTTCAAAGTCCTCAGTCTTCCCACCTGCATCCTCTCAGCAGCCCTCCCCCGCACAGAGGTTGATATTTCAGGGGTCAGTCTCAGACAGGCACACACAGGATGCTCAAGGTGGCCCAGTGTGTCACTGTCCTTAAAGCCACTTTTGCAGCTGGACAGTTATTTTCATAACCAAGGCAGAAAGAGGTAACATGTCTCGGGAAACCTAGACTTCTGAACCCAGTGTGCCATAAGGACTGCAAAATGCCTTGTCTGAGCCAGGTGCTTGGCATTGCCAGTTCATGGCACAGAGAGAGCCCAGAAACCACCGTGAGCCTCCCGATGGAGAAGCTATGGCTGCCACAAGGAGCTCATCTCATCTGCCAGGTCGCAGGCTCCTCCCTGAGAAAAGTTATCTTTTGCTCTTGGAAAAGGGTCAGCTTATTTCAGGAGCTATCCTCCCCATAAAACACGTACAGGGCACAAACATGGTAGGGTCAGAGGGAGAAATACCGCACCATGATTTCTGTAGCATGCAGCCTTCTTAGGGGAGAAACATCCACAGAAGTAGCACTGGGGGACAGCAGGACAACCATGTGGCCTCTGCTTTATTTTGTTCATGAATTTCCATTAGTGCCTTTCCTGTATTCCCTGCATCCTGCTGCTAACACCCTGGAGGGCAGGAAATTAGGTCAGACCCATCACTAGTCCAGGGCACTGAAATGCTTTTTTTCACATACATTTTGCTGGTTTTGGAAAGTTTCTCATAAAAAATTTAAAGAAACTGTGTATTTACTATCAGCATGTCCTGCTGAGTCACTGGGTAGGCGGTGAGACTGAAGAGGGAGAACGAAACACAGGATACCAGACAGATGGTGCCACTGTCTGATACCAGACAGGCCATGTTGCTTCTCCCCATCCGGACCAGGAAAGCATTATGAGATGAAGCCAGGATCCACGGAAGACAAAGCAGCTGTAGAAGTGTTTGCTGGCACCTACAGGAAGAGGAGGACTTGCCTACAGTAGGCAAAGTGAACCAAGTATTGAACTCATCTTTCAGAAAGCCTGGCTTTAAGCAAACCCAAGGGAATGAATGGTAACCATTTGACATCTACTAGAGCTCTTGAAACTCTGCATGCAGAAAGTAGCCTTTTTTAATATTTTTTTCTTTAAACTAATTTTCCTTATTACATTGCAGACACAGAGTTTTGCCTGAATAACGTAGGTGCTACCACTCACCATCCTTTTTTCCTGCTGCTTGCACATTTGGCTGTCCTTTCTCTGGGAGTTTTGGATGACTACAGCGAGCAACAGCCAAACCAACCTCTGTGCTCAGCAGACTTGGAGGTACCCTCTTGCTGTTCTTCCACTGAGCACGGAAGCAATGAATGAGACAGCTCCTCACCTCTTTCTCAAATGCTTCCCTGGTCAGAGAAAAACACCATTTGGCAGAAGGTACAACTGCTGAGGATGTTGCACCAGTGCAGGAGCTCCACATCATTCGCTAGAAAAAGAGTCCCCAGTTGTGTATCCTCACCAACCAGACAGGTCAGGTTGCTACCTGGATTCAGCATGTCTTTGCGAGAAAAGATGCTGGATTACTTTTTACTTATTTCCCTTCACATCTCTTTTGCACGCAGAAAAAAAAGCAGTTCTCAGTACTCCCCGAGCTGTAATACTTCAAAAACCACAAAACAAATGCAGAATGCAGAAAAGCTCACCCACAGACAGGTGCCCTGGGAAACAAATGCCATATCAGGGACTTTGGAAGACCAGGAGTGATTTCGTTCAAGAAACAGGGTTTTCCAGCTTTTGGAGAATGAGTTTGCTTTCAGGAAAAGACATTTCAATCCCCCTTTGCCCCTTTTCATGTCCACAGGAAAAAAAAAACGGTGATGTACGCGCAACAAGTGTGTGTACATTTCTTCCAACAAAAAAGCAAGAAGTCCTCCAAAAGTATCCTGAAGTTCCACAGCACATATAAGATGTTCTTATTTATCAAGGAATGGCATGTCTGAAAAAGTTGACTTTTTCTTTGCTTCCTCTGGCACGTATTTGCTTTCTGTGCAGCCCCATAAACAGTTTAAATACCTGTGATCACAGTGAATTTTATGCCTGGCAGCTCTCAGCAAGTGCTGCTGCAGCTCCTAGCCTTACAAAAGGTCACCCCGTCCAAAGAGAAGAGAAGCAAGGGGCTAGGACATCAGTGCATGTTTGAGACACTCCCAACAGCTCAGTTGATGAGATTTCTTTCAGGTTTCATGATAAGGGATCTTCTCCTTCCTGCACACCCTTCTCTGATCACAGCAAATTACCTAGAGAACAGCCATGGAAGATGAGAATTTGCCTGCATGTGAGGCAGAATGAATGGCAAATCCTTCTTGCAATCAAGCTGATCCAAGGAACTGTAGGTCTGTAGCAGAGCCTCAGTTTTTCCACACTCAGCCAAAACCTGACCATCTCCAACCTCCTGCCTTGCTACTACCAGCTGGCTTCTGAGGGCAACTTCACGGCCCCAGCCATCTCAGAGGGCAGAACCAACCATGCTTTCTTTGCTTTCATTGTCCACGTAGAAGCCTAAGAGTCAAGCCTCCAAGAAGTGCAAGATGGTGGAGCTGAGGCCAAACACTGCTTTAGGCAGCGCCAGGGGAGCCTGGACCCACAGTGCCACCATGCATTTCCCTCCCTCACCTAAGGGAAACAAGTCTGATCTGCTCAAGATATTCCTCAAGAAACATGAACAAGTGCATCTCTGCCAGCTCTCAGGTTAGAAAGCTGGTGAGCTTGTACATCGGCATTAAGCATTACCATACAGGAAAAGCAGCTTCCTCTGTTGTAATTCAGATATAGGGGACAATGGTGCTATGCAAAGCCCTCAAGACCTGACTCTCAGGGGGAAGGCTCCCCTGGGAGCGTGGGCAGCCCTCACTTCCCAAAGGCGTCAGCCTTCCCAAAGTTGTGGCACCCAGTCCTAGAAAAAGTTTTGCAAATAAGCAGCACAAAACCCCCCTTGGGAATACACCCACTATACCTGCTTTCCTGCTCCTGCTAGGAACGAGACCCGGTCCCACAGGATTTGCAGTGTCTCTGTTCCACTGCCAATTCCTTCCCTTGTCTGTGGAAACCTAGCAAGCCGCTATTCCTCCTCCTCCTTTCATCCAGCACTCACAGTATTTCTGGGAAGTAGCCCATAAGGTTTGGGGTTTGAAGCAGCCTGCAGTAGCCCATGCATTCGCAGCCCGGGTCAGCCGTGGTGTAAGCTAGGACTGAAAGCACCCTCATTACTACACTCTTATCTCTACCACAGACACTTCTGACCTATTTCTTTCTCAAGTTTTGAACAATTTGACATTTCTTCCAATGCAACAGAAAAATAAAATTCTGCTCCTTTCAGCAAGAAGGCTGGCACTTGCTCTCTGCAGAGACGGTTTCCAAAAAAAGTCACTAGAGATCTGAGAGTTCAGGCCCTCAGCTCACCCTAGCGTGCAGTCTCAAATGCCATGCTTAAAGTCAAACAAACCCAAAATTAAATAGCCACATCACTTTCCAGATTGTGTGTTGGGGGCATTTTCTTTGTGCAAGCATGACTGACACATGTAGTCATACCTTTGACATGAAAAGACTACAGAGACAAGGAGGTCAGCTATAGGAAGAAGTAGTGAAGAATGCCCTGAGCATTATATCACATGTAAAAAGGCTACAGAAAAGATAAGAGTGGCTGTGTTCCCTTTTATAAGCACTGACCTTTGGGAAAGGCTCACAGCAAGGACAGACTACACACTACTACAAGGTACTTGGAATCTCTCCATTGAGCTGGATGTGGAATCATAAGACTGTTAGTTAAAAGATTCCTGTGCAATTAGTGAGAAAGGTCAAAATCAAACCAAGTGGGTTAGAGCTGACCACCCCCCTGAACAGCTGTGAAGGGTGTGCACGCCCACAGACACTGTCACAGTCTTCCACCAATGGAGCTTTCCACCTGCTCAGTGCTGCAGCTCCCCTCCATCATTGTCTTCCTCTTCTCCACCTGCCTCCTCTCCTCCATGTCATATGCTTCCAGATAAGCAACAGAGAGCAGCTGACCTGCTGGAGAGCATCTTTGCAGAAAAGGCCCTGAGGGTCCTGGTGGCCACCAAGTTGAACATGAGCGAAAAATGTGCCCTTGCAGCAAAGGCAGCCAATGATGTCCTGGGATGCTTTAGGAGGAGTGTTGCCAGCAGGTCAAGGGAGGTGATCCTTCCCCTCTGCTTAGCACTTGGGGGAGGCCACACCTGGATTCATGGGTCCACTTCTGGGCTCCCCAGTACAAGAAAGATATGGACTTACTGGAGTGAATCCAGCTAAGGGCCACTAAGGTGATTAAGGGACTGGAGCATCTTTCACTTGAGGAGAGGCTGAGAGAGCTGGAAAAGAGGTGGCTCAGGGAAAATCTTATCAATGTGCATAAATACTTGATGGGAAGAAAGGAGAACAGGGAGCAAAACTATTCCCAGCGGTGCCCAATGATAGGACAAGAGGCAATGGGCATGCATTGGTTTGGGGATAATTTTTACAGTTTTTTAACTGTGAGGGTAGTCAAATACTGGAACAGGTTGCCCAAAGAGATTATGGAGTCTCCAGGTCTCCATTCATGGAGATACTCAAAACCTGACTAGACATAGTCCTGGACAACCTGCTGTAGCTGACCCTGCTTAAGCAGGGACAGAACTAGATCATCTTGAGAGGTTCCTTCCAACCTTAACAATTTTGTGATTATATGCAACACCCAAAACAAAAAATTCAGATAGTTTTCATAGGTGCACCTACTTTCAATGCTCCTATACAGGGGCTATCCTTTGGGAAAGATACTTGCCATAAAAACAAAACACTTCCCTAGCATGGCATGGGAAAACACTGCAGAAGATTTTTCATCTCTCCCCTTGCCCACTGCTGATTTCAAAGAAGATCAGTGCCACCAGCAGAGCACACAAGCTTAGCTAGATCAGCCCTTGACTCCAGCCTCAACACACGCTGATCATGCAGGGTAGCAGGGTTTTGCTTTCCAGTTTGTTTTCCATAAGGCAAGGGCACTAGAAGTACAGAGAGCTGGAGCTTCCCAGCTGCCCCAACAGGACACAACCCACCTTCCTGGCTGGCCAGCATGATGTGGACAGATCCATTCCCTTTTGAGCCCATCCTCAGTTTACATGCAGCGAGGAAAGCGCACAGATCTGTGGCTCCCTTCTCAGAAAAGACCTGCCCTTGCAAAAACAGTATTTGAGAAGTCACCTTGGCAACAGAGTTCCTTCAAGCAGGCATCTGTACGGCAATGACTCATAGGTTTGCCATCGCAACCTGAAAACAAGGTACCAGGGCACGCGGAGGTGTAGTTCTGAGCTGTCTTTACCTCCTGCAGCAAGTATTTTTAAGGTTCGTACAAAACCATGGACACCGCCAAGGTGGACCACTTGAAGTAGACTCCAGGGAGTCCACGGCACGGCACAATCTGAAAAGTCAGCAAGTCCCCAGAGGATAAAAATTTATATTTTAACAACAAAGATAGATACATGGACAAGAGATATTTGTGTGGATATTGCAGTTTCCATAGGGAGCAGTGGGAAGAATAGAATACAATTTCTATAAAAGCTTAAACAGCAACAAATATCTGGAATGAGACTTATTCTGAGACCAAAAGTAATTAATGTTTACCAATGGGTAAATTCTCTCCTTAGGGCTTACTAAGGGAGAGAGAATACTGAAACATCCCTATGGTTTTTGACAATGCCTTGCAGGCTTGTATTTTAAAGAAATTTTCCCCAAAATATCCTTTCCATTCCTGTTAATAAGATTACCTTTGACTACATTGTCCTTGGAAAAGTTTGAAAAATCAGTAGTTCAATACCTTCTGCAGTATTACATATTGAAAGATCTAGATCTGAAAGTGTTACACTATTTGATTTTACCTGGTGCTTCTAATTTATGCAAAATGCAAGAAAACATTAATTTACCTTAACTTCCTTGTCTTTTAACTGTATGTTAGCTAGTAGACAATTAAGTGGGCATTCTCTAGGAAAGTTTTCCTTTTCCAGCCACTGGTTCCTGTAACCCCTCCTGAATTTGTTTTGGTACCTGGCATTTCTTTTCAAGTGTATTCTTACCTATCACTTCATATATGCTCTTTCAGCTCCTTAGAGGAGCCTGCTCTGGTTCAGTTGTACTTGTTCTTACATTCTCAGTGCATGGATTTAGTGGTGACCCTGGCAAACCAGTCTTCAGTCTCCTTCCTTAGGTTTGACAACAGACAGATTTCTTCCCACCTGAATTTCTCCATTTCAGTCCTTAGTTTCTGAGGACCTCCTTTGATGGGACTACAGACAAGAGACTTCTGTTTTATCCAAAGTACTGATTTTACTGTTTAATAGATTTAAATAGTTGAAGCCACCCTACACCTCAGACAATTTTGTAGCTCCTGCAAGTCGTGCACAAGAGAGATATAGACATAACCGATGTTTATTCGTATTTATGAACACACTTGTATGTTCACCATAGCTGTGTTTTATCCACAGGTATTTTTCCTCAAAATACGGAGCAGAGAACCTCATTTTATGCCAAAGCAGTGGCCTGATGGGGTACTGGGGGAAGGAGAGAGGGCAGATAACAATAGGGAAGAGTGAAAAAAAAAATGAGTACTTAAAGATGCTCAGAGGAACGAGGGCCAGACTTCTGAGGCAGACAGGCAAATATGTCACTGTCAGGTGCCACTGCAGCACGGGCAGCAGACCAGCCGCACGCAGAAGGATGGACAAGACAATACCTAGAACAAGTCGTGGAGTTGTTTCCTGTTCCTCAGGGATTACAGCAGACAATACAATGTGTTACGTGCAGAGTCCCACCTTCCCCGCCACTTCTCCAGATGATACATTCATGGATTCATTGGTTTGTTTAGAAGCACTGAGTTTTCCTCATTCCCTCGATGCAGATTTAGCATCTAAAGCCTTTTTCCCTCCCTCCACTGGGTAAAACAGGACACGGGAGAGATGCGGACAGACAGTATCATCTGAAATTATTTCTTCCAACTGAAGTGGGGAAGGACGGGCAACTGGACCGCATTCACCATGCGACTCGGTGAAACAAGCGCTTGCAGGAACTTCGGCCTTAACCAACTGACAAGACAGGGATGCAGCCAGCAGGAAGAGCTGCAGCTGGATCTTTCCTCAGATGGAGATTGAGGAAAAGAGGCAGGAGGAATCCCAGGGTCAGCCCTTCTGGTACTGCTGAGCAAAGGCAGCGTACACTTTCCCTGACAGTAAAAGTTAGGGAAGGAAGAGACACCAATAAAACAGTCGCACAGCTAAATATTATCTAAAACTCAAGACACAGCTGCACCTTCAACACTCCCTTTGCATCTATTTCGATGCAAATACACATGAAGGTGCAGAAAGAGATTATGTTTCTCCAGTAACATGCAGCTTAAGATCCTCGCATGGGCCGAAAGTGCAGCTCTGTCCCTTCTCCTTGGAGAAGTGCACAGTAAACCCAGGCTGCCAGAACAAGCTTTGCATGGAAACATGGCACAAAGTAACAGCAACAGCGCTGGCATCCCTGGGCCACGTCAGTTTGCAGCTAGTCTGTAGAGTTCTCTGTAAAGCAGACTGCCCTTTGGCTGGCCTCTGAGTGCTGTCCTCTCGCGGTGTGGAAGCACACCACACCTCACTGTGATTTTTGCTAAAACACTAATGATCGGTGGCAAACACTTCCTCTGTCCCAGGAAAGCCTGCAGATTCCAAATTCAAACTACTTCAGAATTTAAGGATAGGTTAACACAGATTATGAAACTATCTCCATCAAAATCCTTTTGATTTAATGCTTTTTACTTTGTTGCAAAATTGCATGATTTCAAAGTTTTTTCCCAATTTTCTTTGTCTCTTCCTCACAAGCAATTCAGGGATACAAATGGATTTTCAGGCAGTTTTTCATTAGAAAATGCAAATTAGGAACAACTCTATAAAGAAAAATCAGCCCTAAGACTGTCCCACACTAACCAGACATCCTGCAGGACCACTCCATCAGGTGCCTTAAAACATGGAAAGAAGTTGTTACATCTACACTACTAGGGTAAAAAAAGTTTTAAAATGCTGTGTGCTTACAAAGAGTGCAGGATGTAACTGGAAAACATGTACAAAAACAGAGACAGCATTATGCAGGCAAAACTCACTCTGATATTGCCTGACTCAGTAACAACATTTCTCCAAAAGGGGAAAATTACACAGAAAACCATTTTATAAATGATATTTCTAATGACAGACCCTCTCACCCTTCTCCAAGCAGCATACAAGCCTGGTTTTCATTTACAGCTATTTCCAAGCTTTGAATCTAAATGTCCTCCCTACATTCATATCCCACAAGTCAAGTCACAGCTCCAGCCACTCCATACAGAGTGGGATGTACTCCAAGTACCACGGTCTTCAACTTTACAGTCCATCCACTCTATTTTAGGACAATCTGACTTGAGTATTTGAAAATATTTCTTGCAGGTTTTTTCAGACCCTTAAAACCTTCATAATAAAACGGGGTTTAGCTCATCACAGACACTGCAGTAACTAAGCAGAAGGGACACAAGGGAGAAAGCTCTGTATCTCCCACCACATTCATTGAGGTCAGGCTACGTGATATTTTTATGCTAGTTGTAGCACTGGGGAAGCCAGCAGGGACACAGTTTCAGGTTAAGCACACAGCTCATATTAAAGGCCATCTCTGACCAGAGGTTTTCAAAGATTTTTGATGGACAGAATCCAATGTGAACTGGTAGCAAGACTTCACAGTAGTCCCATCTATGCTTCTTAAGACATGTATCCACAATGGCTCCCTGTAGGCTCTCTGCAGGTCTAAGGGAGGCACAGGAGCCAGAGCAATGGAGACCACCAGGGAACAAAGAGGACAAATTGCATTTATTTGCACCCTCTTTGATGTGGAGACCTAGCAGAGGAAGGCATCTTCCAGCAAGCAGCTATTCAGCTCCCGAATGAGGTCAACCACTGACAGATAAGCCATCTGAGTAAGAGAGATGCTGGCATTTTCCAGGAAGCCCCCAGAAGGCGGGATGTTAACTGGAAGTACTCCAGCCTGGCTTCCAACAGACGAGAGGATTTAGCAGTAACTGAGGTTACGTTGAGGTGGCGTAAGGCTTCTGCTGGAAATTTATAACTAGCAGAGAGTAACGAGCAGAAACTGGCAAGAAACAACAGTACCAGCCAAATAGCAATGTCCCGACCACCACTGGCCAAGGGACTTGCAACTATTAAAAGGCAAAAATGGAAGAAAACGCAGCACGCCACTCCAAGGTCTCTCTATGCCCTTCCTCTCAACACACGCACACAATGCTACTTAGGCTGGTAGGTAACAAACATTACTGGAATGACATACTGTTACACATAATTAATATATTAAGTAATTTGACTGCTGAGTGCACTGTGATCAATACTTAATTATATTTCCAGGCAATACAACAATGTCAGCCAGAAATTGAATTGAGTAGACAATGCAGATACATAACTTCAGGGTAAAAACAAAACCATCACAAGAACAGCAGTAAGTGGGACTTGCACAGGAGTTTCAGCACACGCACAGAGCAGAAAGAACACATCACATCACAGATGTCTTCACAGTGAAGGAGGACAAACTGAGCCATGAAGGCCAAGAGAAGAATGTCAAAACTGGCTGAAATGATAGGTTCAAATGACAGGAAGATCAGGATGAAGCTCTTGCACAGAGAGAAAGGGAGGGGAAGAAGGAACAGCTAGGGAAGGGGCAGAAACATGGGCATTAAGGGAAGCTGGACATCCAGAAGACACCATTAAGTGTACGGTGAGGTTTGTCTTCCAACAGACAGGTGCACGACTGCCAGGCAATTGATGCCACGGCAAAACCGAAGCACGCAGCTTTCTGGGCAGATGGCGTGAAGAGATGCTTTCAAGAAGGCAGGAGGAGCATTTCTGTTCCCAGCCTGGTGACCTGAAGAGGCTACCCACTCAGCCTTCTCTTCTCCAGGGGGCACATGAAGCACAGACTGGGCAAGTTTTATCCTCTCCTTTCATCAGTGGAGAAGGAATAAGCATTCAGAGGCACAGCAGAAGGCTGGGAAGCAGAAGAGCTGGGAGAGGTTTCCCCTCTCCATTACTTCCTCAGTCTCTAGTTTACTAGAGGGGCATCAAGTACTTCACCCCAGCATCTTCCCTTTCAGAAATAACTGTGCTCATGCCAATCAGTGCTTTGCAGAAAAATCTGAACCTATTACTTTTTAAATAGGACAGCTGACCCAAAAGTAACATTCCAAGCCCATCTGCATCCCACCATTCCCCGTGGCAGCCACTATTCCAGTGGTAACACGGACTTGAACTTGCCTGAACTAGGAGAAGACTGCTTAAAATTTATTCCTGAAACCGTCCCTGCTTCACAAGTGTCCAGAAATACAAGGACACAAAGCAAGCACATGTGTGAAACTGGGAGAAATGGGACGAAAACTCTTGAAGATCCACACAAGTATTCTTCCCAGCTAACAAGTTTCCCTGCCTCTCTTTGGGAGATTTTCTAAATTAGCATCTGAAGTGTGCATTGTCTTCCAGTTGTGCAGAACCCTGAGCCCATGAGCCAATTTAGCCCTGAGGAAAAGGATTTGCTGGATGGCCCTGACTGAATGCATTCCTTTAACACTGTCATGGCAAGTAGCTATCTCAGGATGCCTTTTCAGCAAGGCAGCATGCTCAGAAAGCAGAGGGGATGCTCGATCAGTAGGAAGGACCATCTTGCCACCATGGTCCAAGGAGCTGTACGGCCTCAGGCTCAGTCTGCCTTTAAGTTCAGAGCACAGCGGCAGAGGTGTGACTAGGAAGCCGAAATATCACTCCTCCGCTTTCCCACCCCAAAAGACCTTCCATTAAGCAGAAACAGTGCATGCATATAGCATCTATAATCAAGCTGGGATTCCACCAAAATACATATTCCAGAAAAACATGTCAGGCAACAGACAAAAAGCCTGAAGTGTAGCCAGCCACACCTAAGGTATGCAGTCCTCAGCCTCCGCTAGACTACGCATCAGAGAAGGAGCCTTGACTTAATTTAATAGACTCTCCATTCAGTAAATCTGCTTTCTTGGCACACTAACTGCCTCTTCCACTACATGCCTGTACAAGCAATGTTTCCAGCATGCCACTCCAAGGTCTCTATATGCCAACACCACACCTACTGTTAAAGGGATTGCTCCCATCAATCAGCAAATATCCATCAGCACAGCAAGAGCAGTCATTTCTGCACAAGGGCCTCACATTCACATTAAAAATCAGAATAACTTCCTTCTAATAGAAATGGAAGAGAGCTAATTTAAGTCTCCAGCGTGGCTTCCCGCCCATGTCCAAGTCTATGAAGAAGAGGGGACTGCCTGTGCAGACACACTCCTCAAACTGCTGTGATGTTGGCAGGATGTTCTGGGGTGCTTTGGGGAGCAGGGAAGAGGTCTGGAAGGTGCTGACCTGCTCCAGGGAATACTGAATTCAATATTGGATTGCTCGTCTCTAATGGAACTACAGGGGAAAAAAAAAAAAAAAAAAAAAAAAAATCAATCGTAATCGACTTCTCTGTTAATGACACAGAGACAGGGCTGTTTCCTCTGGAAAGATCGACATGCAATGTGCAGCAGTATCGATACCAGCGGCATTATCAACACATGACATTTGGAAACTTGGCACAGAGACAACAGCAGGCAGACTCCAGCCGAGAGCAGCTCAGGGTGCAGGCAAACAAGAGCTTAGCTTAAGCTTAACTTACCCAAGAGTTCATTGCTACAACAGCAGCAGCCTTCTGCCATGCCTCCCCCACACCCTCCTACCCCAGCTCTGGTGTGCATCTCCAACAGAAAAACCGAACTCACTTCCACCAGGGTTAGTTTTCCGCTAGTTTAGAGAGCTGAACCAAATCAAGTCAGCATCAGGCCAGGAACACACATGGTCAGGAGCAGGAGTAGGAGGAAGCAGGCCTCCTCACCTTCAGCAGCGGCAAGTTGTTTGAGACTGCTGGACTGATCTTTCAGACTTCAGCCTCAAGGTCTAAAGCACCCATAATCTATTTTAGACTGAAGTTAAAATTTATCAGTAGCAACATATCTCCAGGCCAACTGCTGTCTTTATTCCAGCCTGACATGAATGAGCACACGAGCACTCCGAGTTCCCCGGATGGGCCCACAAGCAAGGGCAGAGGGAGTGTCTGCAGAACCTCTCAGGGCTGGAGGAACAGGGGGGCTCAAAGGATTTGGCACTGGCAGTATCTACAGCTTTCTACTTCTTCAGCTCACTAGTTTGTTTTTCATAATAGTTATTAGGCACTGGAAGTTTTAAGTGCCCAGCTAAGCATTTTGAGAAAATTACTGCTATATTCCTCAGCTTTTCCTTGCTGGTTGCTGTCAAAATATTGGGATTGCCCAACTTGGCTACCCTTTTGTTCTGACCTGATACACCAACTGATATGCCAAGCTACATGGGAAAGTGGGGAAGATCTTGTCACAGTAAGAGGTTCAGCAGCTGACAAAGCCCTGAGAAACAAGAGAAACCTGAAAATCATTGCTTCATGGCTCTGGCCTAAAGATCTAACTTGGTAAGTCCAGCAGTGGGCAGGAGGCTGGAAATAAAGTACCATTTCAGAGTTTAATTAGTGGAGATTTTTTTTGGTTTAAAGTTTCCTTCACAGAGCCCAGCCCAGAAAACTCTCAATGATCTACTAAACTCATGCTAAAAAAAAAAAAACAAAGGGATGAAGGACCACAATCTGGGAATACTACTGCCTGGTACCTAAATTACTCTAAGTAGATTAGCTGAACTGCTGTGGCACGAGATAAATATGTTCTAAGGCAGGCTGAAGTCCTCTCCTCTGCTCTCCGCATGCGCCAGGAGCCCAGGTGTGAAAGTCCTGTTGATACTTTGGGACAGAAGAAGCAGTGAGGCCAAGCTGGATCCTGAAGTACATCCTGATTTCAAGGTTCTTCTAGATTTGTTCAAACCAAGCAACAAAAATGCATAATGGTGCTGCTTCAAAGAGCCGAGACCCCTGTGTCTAGCCTCTGCATTGCCGAGGGCTGGTGATGCAGCTCACTGTCCAGAGTTTGGGCTGACCCACCCCATCTGTCACCTTGCAGGCACAGCTCCCCCACCCACAGGAACCACAGAAATGCAGACTTCTCACAATCAGACAAGGAGGAGAAGAAACAAATCTCCTAATCAAAAATCCCAGCACCAATTCCCACCCTGATAGCAGCCTGGAAGTACAAAACAGAAGTGGCTTCAGAAACAGCTCAGGGGTCAACATGAAACCAGCAGTTTTTGACCTGCTCTAACACCAGCTCATCAACAGCCTGGAAAATCTTCCTTCCTCCCCAATTTCACCTTCTCCTTTAATGTTTCCAGCTACAGATTTCTCAGCTGCGTTCTGCCTCTTCCCGAGGACCTAATTAGAAGAACAAACAGCCAAAAGGCAGCCGCCACAGCTCCACTGGGAAATAAGGCAACATGTGGCATGGGAGAAGGAAGTGACCAGAGACGGGACCTGGCATGACATTTCAGCTTCATTTCCCAGCTAGACTCAGACACTACCTCAGGTTTGACTCCAGAAGAGCCATGTTATTAGACAGGAGGAGCTAAGGCGGGGGGAGCAGCTGGCAGAGGACTCCTAACAGGGAAACCTGAATGCATGCTCTGAATAAAGAGCTTTTGGGGTGAACCCTGACCACATCTCCCACACCTGTCTATTGAACAGTTAATGATGAACACTGCTACAGGATCTCCTCCCTCTCTTCTTCCCCACAGATCACTTAAGTAACAGCTGAATAGTTTAGTCTCTCATAGCACGAGTGCCTGTCTTCTCCTCCTACAGTCCCGTAACTGTCCCATGAATGAGCTTTCCACCATCTCCACAGTACTCTCTTACTTTCCTACTCACTCTCTAGGGGTACTGGGATGTCAACACCTCCGTCTCAATACCCAGAAGGGAGATCTTGGTAAGAGATCAGGCCACCAAGACTACAAAACACAACAAGACTATCACCTCAAGGCTGTGCCAGGAAGCTGGTGGTAAGAGGCTGCAATCATACCAAGGATGCAGTAGCTTTCAGATGGAGATGACAAGGAAGAAGGTGCCCGCATTGGCTCTTGGAGAGCAGCTGATGTGAAGAAATCAGGCAGCCAGAGAGATACCCTCCTGCGCAAGCCAAGGCGCTCTCGATGCAGCCCTACTGCATGCTAGCTGAGCATCTTGCGTGCAAAGGTTTCAAAGTTACATGGGATCCCAGCACCAGCTGTTATAGCAACAGGCTTCTTCCTTCTGGCACGTCAAAACCTCAGCACTCTAACAGGACGTCCAACCTCCTTGTCCCTTGCTGACCTTCTCTGGACCCTAAACTTTCCCCCACAAGGGCCTCAGGAAAGGGAAAAGCGGGAAATAAAATGTCAGTGATTCTGCCCCTCTACTGTGCTCTGGTGAGACCCCACCTGCAGTACTGCATCCAGCTCTGGAGCTGTCAGCACAGGAAAGACATGGACCTGTTGGAGCAGGTCCTGAGGAGGGCCATGAAAGTGATCAGAGAGATGGAACACCTCTCCTATGAGGAAAGATTGAGAGAGTTGGGGTTGTTCAGCCTGGAGAAGAGAAGGCTCCAAGGAGACCTTATTGCAGCCTTTTAATACTTAAAGGGGGCTTATAAGAAAGATGGGGACAGACTTTTTAGCAGGGCCTGTTGCGACACGACAAGGGGGAATGGTTTTAAACTAAAAGAGGGTAGATTTAGACTAGATATAAGGAAGAAGTTTTTTACAATGAGGATGGTGAAACATTGGAACAGGTTGCCCAGAGAGGTGGTAGATGCCCGATCCCTGGAAACATTCAAGGTCAGGTTGGACGGGGCTCTGAGCAGCCTGATCTAGTTGAAGATGTCCCTGCTCATTGCAGGGGGGTTGGACTAGACGACCTTTAAAGGTCTCTTCCAACCCAAACTATTCTATGATTCTAAGAAGGAAAATAGAGCAGATACGTGTAACATTTGGTGACACACACAGGCCTAGCTCTGCAGCCTGACTGACATGGTCTTACAAGTAAGATGTTGTGTGTTTGCAAATAACAAATTCATAACTGGTCCCAGGCACATACAGAGCGTAGGAACACATAAAATCAGTGGTACTGCATCAGCCACCTCACTGCCCAGTTTGGCCCAGAGCACATACCCAGGGAGGAGTATGTGGTTACTAAATTAAAGATGCAAGCATGACAGAAACTTCCCTTTGGATGCACACGTGGAAATTTTACAAGGAATAAACAGACACAGCTTGAATTTTGGAATAAGCCAATGAACAGAAGAAAGCAGAATGGGAAGAGAAACACAAGAGAGGACTAAAAGCTCTAGTCTGCTTTTGGAACAGATGTCAGGCAAGAAGGAGGGTTCGGGCAGAAGACCATACGATCCAAGACTTTGCAGCGTGCAGAGACCGAGCATCAGAGGTGCATTTAATGGATTCGCCATGGGGACCGCCACTTTGTTAGCTAGCTTGAGCAGCCTCCTACTCCTTCCAACCCTCTGTGGGATGGGCTGAAATCCAGTCCTCCGTAACCCCACGTAACACTGGGACTTCGTGATTAATGAAGCTAGCCCAGAGCAGGAGCACAGACACAGTGAAACTGAAGGGCATTCCCTGCCTCCAGCTTGGTGGTGGAGAGACTGAGCAAGACAGTACGTTACACACCATCACCCCAACAAACCAGCCATAGCGTTTAACCAGATCTGAACTGCTGCAAAAATCCTGCCACATGCTGTAGGGTGGAAATCTATCATCGCAGCAGCTCGCACGACTGGTATGGCACACCATGGCAGGGCAGGGGAAGAAGGGGGTACGTGGCAGGAGCCTTCTCTTCCCTAGGTCAAGGCTTGCTATGGGACAACTCGCCTCTCTAAGCTCGGCTCTTCCTGACGCACTGTATGAGCTGCTCTGGCTTCCCATGATCACATGCCCAAGCCCAGGAGAACAAAGCTCCAGGTTCCAGAAAGGGCCACACGTTAACCCATCCTTTGCTGGGACAAAGGGGTAGGAAGAAGGTTCAAGCCTCTAAGGAACGCCCAGTACCTGATCCTGGGTGAGACTAAACAACAAAGAGGAAGAAAAAAAGGCTTGCCCCACCCTATTTTCTTTCAGGTAGTACATGAATAACTGGTGATGAGTTTTGCCTTTCAATGCTCGGCTAGTTAATCCAGTCAGTCCCTGCCCTTTCCAACTGATTGCTGCCTCTGCTTTCCACCCAGCCTCCAAACAGTTGCTTCCCAGCGACTTGGGCTCAGGTTACCCTTTTTCCAGGCAAGCAGAATCAGCATTTCTATTGTGTACTATATTCTTGCCCTGTTTGCTTGTTTAACCATAATCTCTCCTCTCCTCCCTAGTGCTACAGTAGCCGACATTTCCAGTCTTGGCTGTAGCCCTTATTTTTCAGACAAAACCTGCACACCCTATCTTGAAGCAAGAAACACAGAGCAGACGCCTCGTATCTTACAGAAAGGCTATGTGTTACATTCTGTACTTCACCTGAGAGAGCACTGCCAGCAAATTACTGCCACATGCAGTGCACAAATTTCTTTCCCTTGTCTTTTTTCCTTACCAATTAATTCCATGACAGATCTGAAGGCCAGGGGGAAGCGCAGGAGAGAAGAAAGTAAGTACAGACTAATGACTGCAAAACTGACTGGGAAGATTTAGCAATTTGCAGCCAGTTACAAGAATGCTACAGACAGAAGGGAAGAAAAAGCCCAAAGCCTAACTTGTACCCCTGAAATACTTTTAATCAGCTCCTCTCCATTCCAGCAGGTCTGCTATAGAATTGTACTAAAGGCAACTGTGCAAGGTCAGACTCTTAACACTTTCATTTCAGTTTTTAAATTGCACTAGAAATACAGTAACAATTTTATGCTAATAGAGCCAAACAGCAGAATTATTGCATGAATGTATTTGGGACTGGGATCACAACAGAAACAAAAAAGTTCCACTTTGGCTCTGCTTAGCTGTGCCCCTGGCATCCCCTCGGCCCCATCCCCAGCTGTAGGTGTCTGTAGCTTTGGGAGACAAAGAAGAGTCACTGGAACTGTGGGTTGGAGGGAACATCCAGTGTCCTTGCAGGCTCTTCACAGCAAACAGAGGGTGACAAGAGCATCGCTGCTGTGAAGCATATGGCTATGTACCTCTTACTGCTGCAAGGACAGACATAACTGCCACGTGCAAAGCCTAACTAGCAGAACAGATGAATACAGGAAAAGTCTCCAACATCCCTCCTGCACATTTCCAGGAAGCCTGCTGACTCTATCCTTTTGCTGGCTTTCATTTGAATACCTCCTTTTTGCAAGGCTCCCCAGAGACTGATGTACCACAGGCACTACTGATTCGAATAATTCAAGATTAGCAGCCCATGTGTTTCAATAAAAAGAGTCCCCTCCATAGCATTACAAATCCAGCTGCCCAGTTATGCAGTAGACATGATTAAAGCATCTGCACAAATTAGGAGATACGACATTACCTGTAATTGCAAGCCAGGGTTGCAAACGCAACGGAAACTCCAAGACGTGACATGCACAAGAGATGCAGCCAGCGTAACATAAGGCACACTGGGAAGAGCCATGGCCAGCCCCTCCTTGCCTTTCACTCTGTCCAGTGAGCAAGCACTGCTCCTGCCAGCGTCAGCAGAAGCTACACACAAAAAGCTCATAGAGCTTTAACAGAAGGCACTTTGAGGACTTCAGTTTGAGCCTTGGTGACCAGCTTTACCACTAGTAAATAGTACCAATGGGCTAAGACCATACCAGGCCTGACCAAAGCTGCATGCAAGCCACTACCACGTGTCCAACAGGGCCAGCGATGAATGCCCAAGTATAGAGTGGGTGCATTTAGTACCCGCAATGTATTTTTATTTTGGGAGATCTGACCAGTTGCTTTAAAGCCCATACAGATACCAGAAATTCAGAACAGCTATGTGCAAGGAGTCCTACAACTTAACTGCCCTCTTCCTGAAGGATCTTTGCCCATCCTGAACCCAGCATCTTCTAGTTTAATTTTATTTCTTCTATTTATCTCACTGGAAGAGACTAGGAACAAGTCTAATCTCTCTTCACCTCTGTGGCAATCATCATTTACTAAACTTCATCAGCTCCTCTTCTCTCAGACAGTCATCTTTTCCAGGCAAAAGAGCTCTGATCCATTTAATCATTGCTCATATTCCACACCTTTAGCATCAATGCTGAAAAACTGATCTACAGATAAACATGAATGCTCTGAAAGGACTTGCATTTGACTGCAGACACTGCTACAAGCTCATATATCCAGGTTGGCTAATGGCTTTTTCCTTTGAGGTGAGGCATGTGTGCTTTTTCTGTCCCTGTGCTAAAGCAGCTCAGTGAACCCTGGCATCACCTTCTACACATTCACAGCCACGAGTATTCAGGCAGCGTAAAGAAAAGCAGGAGCAGAGTTTCTAGAGAAGCTTCCTTACTGCTCTGATCAGAGTTTTCATGAAGTAATTACTCTGAATCTTACTCAGAGCTCATTAGGACCACAGCAAAAATTTCCACTAGGTTATTTTAACCGTTGATTAATTCTCCTTTCCTGGCAGATTTCCTTGGATTCTTTAACATGTCTGGTCTCAGGCTCCCCATGGCGTGGGTTCATTTCCCCACTCCCAACACTCCATGCATTGACAGGGAAATGAAAAAAGTAATCACGTCAGAGCTTGCCCTTGATTTTTAAGTCTTTGTGGCAGATTAGTGTGGCGCGCTCCCCCTCCCCATGCTGCCCTATCTATTGCACAACCATACGTCAAGGAGTTAATCCCACCATCTGTGCTGTCAGAGCTCCTGCATACCAGGAAACCCAAACACCTAACAGTTTGGGAGCACCAAAGAAACAGAAAGTCCAACCGTATCTTCTACCACTGAACAGCCATGTATTAAATGTAATCATATTAATTTCTTTTACCCGATAGCCTGCTTAGTCAAAATATACAAGATAATTTTAGATTTAGACATGGAAAAGAGCTCAACAACTCAGCCTGTATAATGCCAGCAGACTTTCATTATTTACATAATCTAAGAATTACTAGCTCGATCCCAGTCACATTTTGATCAGTCAGTTCCAACACCACTTGCATTATAAGTGGCTTTATAAACTGCTGCACATAGCGAGGACTGCAACACTAACATAAATACAAAGTAGGAAGGAGGGTGAGAATACCCAGGAAAGCTTCCCAAATTGTTTGTGACAGGCATGTATTTGACCTCCAGCCCCCAACTCACCATTCAGCTTTGCCTACATGCAGTTGGACAATAAACCGACACGCAGGATCGGCAATGTGTAACATTGCTGGTGCCTCATTGCCCATTCTTCCCCTTTCCTTTTTTTGGAGCACATATAGCAGATTTCAAAACTGGAAAGCATTTGAAGAATAGAGCTAGACAAATAGTCGCCTGGAGAAGTACAAGGCATGAAATCCACGCTACTCTGGTCTGTGATTGGGGTGGAGAGAGAACTCAACCTCATCTCAAGCACCTATTGCAGGTTAGCACCTGCTGCACCCATGTACCCACTCCTGCCTGACATAAGCACACAGCCCTCCCAGCTCAAAGGGCTGGCAAGTTACGTCCAGACCAGAAACAAGCTGACTTTTTTCTTTGCAGCACTATAAAACTGACTACCATTGATAAGTAAACGCTTCACCACAAGATCAAGACTGGAGATGCCAAGCAGAAGCCCCTAAAGCACAAACAAAGGTGATCCAGTGTCTGCATGAAGACTGTATGATTATAACGGCCCTTTAACCTTGAAAAGGTCTTACTAATTCCAGCATTCAAATGTGACAGAGTGAACTACCTTTTTTTTTGTGGTTGGTGCTGTTGATTATACAGTCTAACAAGCCCAACCCACGAAAACAGTCATTCCAGGAGGTGCCCAAGCACCTCAAGTCTCCTTCCCTCCTTATGGGTGCACAAACTGCCACGTAAGTGGAACTGGTCCAAACACTGCTTCATCGCCTCTTCCAGCCTCCAACTTTTCTGGTGGCTGCCGCTTTCTTGCTGCCTCAACTGCTCTTCTGTTTCAGCAAACAATTTAGTGCTCCCAAAAGCCCTGAGGCACTAAGATGATCACCTGCTCTGCCATCTTATGCAACACATGACGCTCCCACAGCATCATCCTCCCTGGATAGCCCTACATCCTTCTCCCTGCTCCTCTTCTGCCTGGCTCCAGGGGACACACGAGCACTGTCGCACAGCTTTACCAAGCCCCTCGACAGACCACCGTAATCATTACCTCACTACAGACCTCCTACAACATTTTCATCTTCTGCCAAAGCTGGGTTTGATCACTCTGCTGGGGACCCTTCATCTTTCCTGCAATGATTCTCGCACAAGATAACTTCCTTTTTTCAGACAAGTCTTAAATTAGAGCAAGCCACCCTACTCCAATATGCCCATTTGGGTCACTTCAATGAAGATGGAATCTTTAAAAAAGAAAAATCAAGATCTGGGTCCCTCTAGGAGAGGCCGAAGTTATTTTTTTCTCCATCCCATCACCTCTTCCCCTTTTCTTTACTTGAAACTTGCAGGACAGGATCAGTCACCCATCCTGGAACAACGTTCTCCTCGTAGAATCTATTTTAAAGCAAGCAAAATTTTTTAAAAAATGACAGGGCTCCGCCACTTTGTACTTCATGCTCTCTACACCCCTGCCAGCAGCACACACAGACAATAACAAGCCTCAGCAAACGGCATGCACTGCTGCACAGCATTTATACAGCGCCTGCATTAGGACAAATGGGTGCTCTCACCACAGCCCCATCTACCCCATGCAGCGATGAGATCAGCAGCTGCCCGAAGAGAGCTGTTGCAAGAACACCCATGTCATTAAAAGAAATAACAGGGGGTGGGGAAGGACCAAACAACAGTAGGTGCTTCTCTGACACTCCCTGCTGTCAGTTTTCAGAGCTGCCAGACATTTGGCATTGCCTTGATCTTCTCAGGTCTGGGACTAGAGCACCTGTCCCCTCACCTCTCTGCACTTCAGTATCCCCACACTTACAGGTGAACACGGTCTAGCATCATTCCTGTAAAGAAAGTGTTCCTTGAACAAAAAAACTACACCCCTTCCCAAGCAGTAGTCTTGCAATACTTAGTCTCACCATGCCCAAAATACACCTGCTGAGAACACCCGCGTCCCCAACAAAATATCGTATTAGTTCTCAGAAGAGAGAGACTTTCATTGTAAAAGAAAGGGGAGCAAACGATCTTTCCATATTGCACAGAAGATGCTGGCAGGAAGAGTATTTCTCTGCGGTGAGGAGGACTGCTGGCATGAGCACTGTGCCTGCTCATTTCCTAATATGGACCAAACAGTCAAATGCATTTAGATCCACGCGTTGTGTGCCTACAAACTCATCACTGGTGTCTCACTTGGTGTAAGACTGCGTTTAATCTTTTTACCCTATTGACAGGATGTTAATTTTTACCTAATGGACCAAGAGCTGCATAGCGCTATGAGATATTTTTCACATTTTTCTGGCTTTGTTCAGCTTTCCTTTCCTGATGAGGACCTTCCCATTAGTCCTGCTTTCACTGAGGTGTCGCAACGAAGACATGAAGAAATGCCAGCTTCACAGTGGATCCCAAACCGAGAGTGTAAAGCACAATCTGGACTTCTCCAGGAGGTGGGAGGACTGATCCAAGCCGCTACGCCAGGAACAACAGTTGCCAGTATCAAGAAGGCTATTCCACTTCAGAGGTTTGTGGGCTTGGATATTGCCACCCTAAAAAATAATGTAGGACAGAAAGCAGCAGCCAAGTACACTCTGCTAGAGCCCCCACCCATGTGAGGAACACACAGCACCTACCAAGTCCTGAGGAACCTGCAGGTATGTGCCCCTTTGGGTGGACACGTGCCCCTTTGGGTAGGGGAGAGCGAGATATGGAAATCTGCAAGATGTAATGTAAAAACACCCAACACATTCTGGGAAAGAGAGAAAGGTGTCGCGTCTCCCCTGCCAATCCTCACACATGCTCCACCACCCTAGGCCAAGGAGCTTCAGGAAGAGGAAGATTCAGCAAAGGTTCTTAAGACACAAAACCTATTTGCACATCTCTTGAAATATTCATTTTCTTCCAGATAATGAAGTTTTGCTTCCACTGAGGACCTTGCAAAATCAGAGCCATCTGTTGGAAACCAATGGCTGATGCTGCTAAAACTCAAAAATCCATTTTTCCTGCTATCCCAGCTGCCTTGAACCAGCTCACATCCCCCAAAGACATGAGCAGTATTTTGCACACTGTTGACAAGATGTGCACTGGAGACGTTCATTCCTAGCCAGGATTTCTACACAGATCTTTCTGAAGCCAGAAATACACTAGCTGCAAAGTCAAACAGCACTACAGCCTTCTTCTATGAATGTTACATAACAAATAATGCATTTAAGATTTGTGATGTTGGGCTCCAAATCCCAGCCTCACTTAGCCTTTAAAGACTGTGCCGTAATTATTTATAGTATTTATATCACAGAGGATGGGGGGCGTACTATCAGATCTTATTTAAAGATTACTTTCAGATGAAGCAAGTCTGGTTCTTTAAAATTTTCTTCAAGCAGAAAAAGGTAGCAGCAGCAGCTGGGGTACAGCAAGCAAATCCATAGATGCATATGGACGTATAGGTCAAATAAGAATTAGGCTGAGCAAAAAACAAGTTAGCTGTGAAACATTCTTTTGGCTGCTTTTCCACATTACAGTGCTAGCCATTTGTGGTTTAATCTTAGAGGAGCTCCATCTCGTTTGAGCCTGCAACACTTACAAGCTTCCAAGCAGCAAGTTTTCACTATAATTGCTCTATGTTTCTTCATACTGGGTAACGTTTTCATACGAGCATTGCTGTTTTATACACTTATTGCACTAGGAAAAACTGAAGGGGGAACTGGAAAATTTTGTTGTGTGTCATGCGGCGCAGAAAAATATCATTGAAAAAACATAGAACTGACCTAGAAAAAGGAAGAGTTATTCTGCTGCCCTCTAATGAGCACATCTAACATCTGAAAAAGAGCACTCTCAAAGAAAGATGTTCTGTTCGGCCACAGGCATGTCCTCTCTTGCTACAGAGTTGTCAGCAATGCAGTCACAGCTGGAGCAAGACAGCACCTCCTACACAGGGAAGACATGGAGAAGAAACATCCGCATGGACCCAAGACCTATTCCGTATTTTCCTAAACTTAGATTAGAGTATATGGCTGTGTCCTGTTCTGCTCCCGTTCCTTCCCCAAATAGATGGAGGAGGGGAGAGGTTCCTAATTCTGACCTTCAGGACACAAGCCAGTATATCTATCAGCTCACCTCTGCAGCTTCCAAGAGGACGATCCTCCCTCTAAAGTTACCTCCAAAGTACATTTGCTGCATTCACTTTCCGTGTCCCTTCCTTGGGTCCATCTGGATGCTATTCATACATTAGATCTCTTTATTCAACCTAGCAAAGAAAATACTATAACTTCATGATATGGAGTTGGACCATATGCTTCACTGCCATAGAAGGCCATGATGTTGTTACAGGTATACAAGTACAACAGAAACATGAGCAGCATAGGAGGATGGGGAATGGGGTTACAGTCAGTCCATCTCAGCTCCTGTCTGCCACTGCTTCCTCCTCACACTTACCCGTTGTGGTCCTCTCCACGGGCTGCTCCAGTGACCGGAGCACCTCCTCTCCTTCTCTGATCCTGGGGGGTGTTCACAGGGCTGTTTCTCACTTTTTTTCCCTACTTCTCTGCCTGCCCAGCATTTTTACCTCTTCTTAATTGTATCTTTTCCCAGAGGCACCACCATCATGGTCAACGGGTTCAGCTGTGGCTGCAGTGGGTGCGTTGGAGCTGTCTAGACACAGCTGTGTCTGGCACAGGGCAGTCCCCGCCTGTCCTCCTGCTACCAAAACATTGCCACCTACACCCAATACAGGTAAACAGGCCAACATCCTCTATTTTGGAGGAAGAAAAGACACAAGGAAGTTATAATAATCCCATATAAACAGTATCTACACATTTGTATGCTATTTCCATAAATAAAACTAGCTCAGATACAGGCACTAAAGCAACAAGCACGCCGGCAGCTGCAGAGGAGTACACATAAGCCCAGCCCTGGGGTCACAAATCACTGGTGTGCATGAAAAGCAATAGCCAGAAGCTTCGCTGAGAAAAAGATGAAAGCGCCACTGAAGGAAGCAACTTAAACTCAGAATCGTGATTTCTGTCAGCAGAATTCCTGCAGTCTGGAACAGCCTTCCCCTTACCTCCCTGTCAACAGGCACACCAGGTTATTTCAACTCAAAGTGTATTGCAAAGTAACTACTGGATGTACAGACACAGCCTGTACCCGTCGCAGCTAGGAATGTCCTACCCATGCTAAAGAAGCCCATTCCCAGTTACATAAGAACACTCAGTGACCTGAATTTACAAATAATCTTTATTTTGAAAGGAAGGAGAGGAAGACACAAGTAAAAACAAATTTTAAAAGCCATGTAGCTAGGAAATGCAACAGAAGCGAATCAGCCCAGAGCATGCATATGCTACATTAGTTATGAATGGACATGATTATCTGCAGAAGCCAAAATTCTTTAAGCAGATCTCCGATTTTCTGTGTGTCCTCCACGCACAGTCGAGCACACAGAACCAGTGGGCCAGGAAACAAGTTTGTGTCCCCCATTTTCCCTTGGATATCCTGCCAGGGACCCTCTGAAACACCATGTTTCATTGCAGTTTGTTAACAACATCACTAAATATAATGCTTTCAAGAGTACCTTCTGACAGTCACTCCTTGCTTGAACATCTGCTTGGTAGCCTATTCTCCTGCAGGATCCATTTTCTGTGGTTAGCTTCATAGCATATTTGTAACACTGCTAGTTCAATCTAAACCTGTCCAAATTATGATTTCAAACAACCCAGAATATTTCAGTAACCACTGCATTTAATCCTTCCATAGTCTTGTGGAAACATTTAGTTTAGACAATGTCCATTGAGATTGACAGTGTTAAAAACTCCATAAAAAAAACCCAAACAACAAAAAAACTTCAAAAAACTTACTTCCTTTCTATAAGCCACTTGACTAAAAAGCTAAACTCAAATTATGTGCCATTACCAGTTATGCCACATATGAGCATCAATAACGCCACTTTTGAAGCACTGAAATGGGCAAACAGACCTTCAGCTGGTGCACACATTTTTACCCAAGTGTAAAAAAAAAGCCTTTGTGCATAAATTGCTCACAAAGACTGTTTGAATACCTGAACGCTTTCAGCACAGGAGCCAGCACTATATACTATTTCTTAAATATGCATTGCAATCCGTGGTGGCCTGAGAGAAGAAGACAGCTCTGAGAGAGTATCATGTTTTCCCGTAATTATAACCTATGGGCCATTAGTACTGTAAATGAAGAATTACAGATTATCTGGTAGTGAGTGCCCCTATTAACAGGCTGTATAATTTAAAAAACAAAAACAAAAACCAAAACCTCAGGCAAGCTAGACCTGTTACTATTCCAATAAAGGATAACTTACATAGAATAATACTATAGATCCCACTTAGTCTGAATTACAGACATCAACTCTTGAGAGATGTACCATTAAATACACAGCCTGTAATTCAGATAAGACACACATTAGCAGGGCAGAGATTTATCTCTCGGTAAATCAGAAATCTGATTTATGTATATGACAATCCTAGTGTAGAAGCCCTTGGAAAGAATATCCAAGCAAAATAACCTTCCTCACATGGGCATTTCCCAGGGATATTAGCAGAGGAAAGAGGAGGCTGACTTATTCCTGCACCCCAAAAGCATGTCAAGACAAGTCAAAAGGGGCAACACAGGAGAAAGAGACCTCTCATCTCATCCAGCCTTTACCAGCCTCTACCAATTTGCTAAATAGAGCATCTATTAAATATTAAACTCCCAGGACACATATTTCAGAAATACGTTTGACAGCTTGACACAACTCCGAACCAATGCTGGTGACAAGGGAAGGGCTATGACTTCCAGAGCTGTCAATCTGCCATCTCCACAACCACTTCTTCATCCCTCTTAGGATTCAGTTTCTCAATTCACGCAGTGTTAAACCGTTCCTCTCGTGTCCATGAGAGAGTTTCATTACCGGGACTTGTGCTGGGTGGTATCTTTGCCACCGGTGCAGAACTATGCCTCCTCTCTCTTTGTAGCATTTATAATTTTATAACTTGATTATGTCAAAGCTGTAACATTAGAACAGCAAAGGCATGGATTTTGGTTCATAACACTGCAGCTTCAGTACTCTCCTAAGCAGGGCTAATCTATTTTTCTGTAAGTAAGGATGTCTGACCATTTTAAACTGATTTAGCAGGAGAATACCAGGCTAGATTAGTATCCTTTTAAAGCTTTGGGAATCAGAATCTCACAGAGCAAGACATGGCATGACATGCAAGCAGCTATGCCCCATCACGCCTGACCAGGAAGGCAAGGAGGTACACTGGCCCCAAATTCAGCAAGCCCTTCAGTGGCACAAGGGACGGACACATTTGACTAAAAAGCACATGCTTCAGCACCCAGCATTTACAAAGGCTGGAGGAAAGCTTTGCAAAAGCACAGAGCAGCACCCCAGAAGCCTCACCAAATGAGTCCCCAATCCCTCACTGAGCCCTACACTCCTCTTCAGCCACCCAGCTTCAACGCAGTCCACAAAGCAGCACGTAAAGGCTGCTCCAGGCCAGGCATGCACCTTCCACCATCACTAGTGGTGAATATTATGCAGCAGTCAGAGCCACGGGAACCAACCATAATAAGAAATTACAGAGATCTGACACATCGGTCAAACTCCTAAGACTCATTTCAGGCTCTTACCACTACCGACAGCCTCGTCTCCCTGGAGCAGACTGCAAACATTTTGGCAGCTTCGGGTACTCTGGAAAATGTTACTGTGTTTGTGTAGTGCTCAGTATCCATGACCACTAGCTAATTGGAGGAATTTTTTTTTTTTTTTTAAAAATGTTAATTGTAAGAACAAGGACTTAGCCACAGCTAGAGGGAGGGGAAGGAAAAAAAAAAGTTAATTACTGCCATAAATATTAACACAACTGATTCCCATGATTTGGCAAAAGGCACTCACAACATGGAAATGGTCGATCTCCAGAAGGAAAGTCAAAGCGCTTGAAGCAGACACCCATTTAGCTCTTTTCATTTAATTGCATTGACTCTAATTAAGGTGGAGTTTTATACAGCTGTTGTCACAGCTGGAACCACACTGCACAGTCAATAAATTGTTAAACTAATTTTAAGCTGTGTGGATTTTTTGCTTTTTTTAAGTTATTATTATTTTTATTTAAGGCACCAGTGTCTTTAGTTTTCAGTAGGATTCCCACTCCAAATTCTCCCAGAAGCTACCCACAGCAGGTCACTGTCCTCCATTTCAAACAGTCCCCACAGCTGTTCATCTCTGCTGGTGAACTTGGTCAACTTGAATCTTGAAGCAAGGTCCCACTGATTTTCATCCTTTGGACCAAAGCAACAGAAGAGCCCTCTGGCTTCGAGGCGAGTTGTTGCAACCTACAATCTTCTGTTTGAGGCATCATGTAGATTGAGGTCATCTGACCTCACTGGAGAGGCTTCCCATACCACAAACCACTATCGGAGCTCCTCTCAAACACCATGCAGATTTATAACGGCCTGTTATAAAACAGTCAGACAACAAAACTGCCCATACAAGGTGATCTGGAATTGTCAAGGCAAGAGCAGCTCCTAGCGATGCAGTCAAAAAACCAAATAAATTTCAGCCAAAAAGCAAGGAAGAAGGAACATATGGTAAATTGCTACTTAGAGCAATTCACCCAGGTATGGTAAATTGCCACCTATCACCTCGTCAAACTACCAGGTGGCTATCCTGGATGCAGCCTCACTCTGCCAGTCAGGCCAGCATGTACCCTTCTGAGCTCTTCTCCTGCTCTCTCCTTTCAAGTCAAGGAACAGTCTCCTTACGGGAACTCCCGTCCACAGTTAAAAGCAGCCTGCCAGTAGCCCTAAGCCTGAAAGAAAAGTATTTTCAGCTACTGTCAAGTCTGTAAGCCTATTAGTAAATGGTATACTGGGTTATCAAAAGTTAACAGCATTCCTTCTCCAGGAGGTTGAAGTTTTCTGCTTGCTGCCACGCAAGAAAGGAACTGGGCTCCCTCCTGCGCCATGCCAGTCAGTGCTCAGCTGGGACTGAGGGCCTCCTGGCAGGGTCAGTCTCCTCCCACCTCTAGTGAGGTGCGTCACAACAGTCAGGGTGCAGTGACGGACAGGGTTAGTTACAGCTCAGCTCAAGGCATGGAAGTGAGCAATGCTTTTTGGACTGTGCTTCTGCAAACAGGCAGAGGAACCGCTCCCCCAGTCAATGTAATACAGACACATACAGTGACCTTCACAGCCATTTCTGGATGCCAAGTCATTAACCTTGGGGCTGGGGGGAGAGATACAGAGTATCTCTTTGCCTGTTTAATTCCTGCCCAGCATTTCCCCTTTCCTGAGAATTTTTCCTTTCTTGCAAATTCTTTTATTGGAGGTTTCAAGCATTTTCATACACAGTGTCAGAGAAAACACCAGCTTATGAAAGGAAGTTTGCAGTTTGACCTGAGTCCTGCACGTTCCAATCCTGGGACACACGCTTGACCTGTGCAGGTCACAGGAAGGACAACGGACACCTTGCAGAAGGTATGTGGGTGGGGAGGAGAGAAGCACACAAAGGAGAGGTGTGCAGCCCACACCTGCCCTGGGAGAGAGCAGCCAGTGAAGATGGCTGCACTTTGACTATCCATGTCTGCTGGGTGGTTGAAGATACAGTAGAGATAAGGGTACGAAAGAGAAACGCAGAACCACCAAAACGGTTCCTGGCTTTCCTGAGCCATTCTCCCCACGTCCCTCAGGCCTGCGCAGGGAAGGGGAGCTAGTCTCTACCCAAGGCTGGTTGCCCACTGGGATGTGTCATTCTCAGTCTGTTGGGGCAAGAGGCAAGGGATACTGCAGAGCTACGCCATCTGCCTCGAGACCACAAAAAGCAGCTGCTGCTCCCACTTGCATCAGGGGCAGCAGATGAGTGGGACAGGCTGGGAGCACAACTTCAAGCAATCAAGGCAGAGCTTTATCCAAGCTGCAATAGCTGAAAGCTCCTTTAATGGAACTTGGGTGCCCCATTTTAAAGCCATGTTGATATCCAGTCCCCACCAATGAAATTGAGAAATCCCAGCTCAAATGTCACTCAAATAGCCACTCGTCCTAGGGCAGCGTCCACATGCCAAGTAGAAGTTTTCAAAGATGTTAAAATCATTTCAGTGAAACACCACCAAAGGCATCGCCAATAGGCTACCTTTGACACCAATTTAAGAGAGAGCATTTCAATGCTCCCAAAATTCACATAGACCAAAGCCTGGGCAGCTAATAACAAAGACAGATGGAGCAGGAACATCTTGTCATTTTGGACTAGCAGAGTACATCGCATTTTACACACACATTGGAGCTGCTACAGCCGCTCCTCACAGGCCACTCGCTGTCATCCTCAGTTTGTGGAGCAAACCATTTTCATCCCTTTCCATCTGAAGAGTGTTATGGTGGGGAACAGCTTGAGAAAGGCGCTCTGCACAAAACAAACACAAGACGGGCGTGACAGCTGCCAGCACAGAATTAAATGCTGAAGAAAAGCAACAGCAGCAGAATCGTGAAGATCCAGCAGCTTTCCACACCAGGGACATGGCGAATGACCAACACAAGCAGAAGATTTAAAAATACCCCAAACTCACATTAAGGAAAAGCGGCAAAGGCTTAAAGCTGATATTCAGAAAGGACGCGTTCAGCAAAACAAGCAGGATTAAATTTTTTTTAATCCTTCAATTCCTAAACACTCCAACATGCCAGAAAAGAAAACAAACAAAAAAACCCAAAACAAATAGGAAACCTCCAGCTTCATGAGGCCAGGCACTGCACAATACCCAGGAAGGCACAGCCGAAGGGGACTACAGGACGTGGCAGGCAGCACACTGTACAGGAGGTGAAGGAAAGGCCCAAAATGTACGCAATGGGAAGGCTGCTGATGCCTCCGGCCTGTTCTTACTGATTCACGTCACCAAAAATTTGCCTAAAGAAGGTGCACAGCGCTAGGATTAGACAGGGCAGGAGGGCAGACTCACACCACGCTCTGCAGAGTAACACAGCAAACATCTTCCCAGCAGAAGCAACTTGCTCCTACCAACAGCACAACTCTAGGATTTGCACAGAAGCATTTCATGGAGAAACGTGATCAGGGGTGAGGACAGAAGAGGAAGAACCATAATACTTAAAGGCCACAAACAAGCAGAATTCAACGAATTGGATAGGAATCCAACGAAGATAGGAATAAATTATGGGACACAAAGATTTGCATCCTGTCAGAGCTCCTGAAGAGTAATGGGGGACTGGCCACAGCTGCAATTCTGCAAGCAACACAAGAGAGGATCCACTGCAGTGGTAACCATGAGTCCAGACACTGCAGGAACAGCAGAGGAGAGGTCTTACACGGATTCTGGCACATCACCCATTAAAAAAAAAAAAAAAAAAAAAAGGAAAGCAAATCACATCACATGAAGTTAGTGCATGGTCCTACGGCAGGACCACAATACCAACCAACCACAGCTTTTCTTCTTCTCATTTGAGGCTACAAAAGGAGAACAGAATTGGACAAGTGGCTGCAGAGCCCAAGGAGAAGGAAGCAGATACGTGACAGACACAGCAAATCTGGAACACCAGAGCAGAAGCTGAGGTACAAACCAGAAGAGCATAGTCAGTGACTCTGCAGGGGGAGGTTTGGTAACAAAAGGAAATCACAGAGTATCTAAGAAAGGCGAAAAGCAAGGCTGTACACAGGCTGCAGACTCCAGCAATTCTAAGCTGTCAGGTTCCTGCTTGGCCTGATTTTATTCTCTCCTGTCTCCACATTTCTTCAGGAGGAAAAGGGACTTCCTTCTTTGCCAGATGCTCAGTAATTTCACTCCTCTCCTCCCCCCGTAGAGAAACCCATGCTGCAAGACAGCCTGATCAGAGGACGAAAGCTCTCAAGATACAAAGGGAAAGTCAGAGATACTACAGCATGCATGCCTGAAACTCCCCTGTAGCTTTCCATCACATTGTGCAGATCCAGGCTTCAGCAACAGCAAGGCCCAGCACAACCTCTGTTCAGGCTAATGTCCTATGTCACTCTGTGCCCCCCACCTCGGTATAGAATCATAGACTCACAGAGCGGTTTGGGTTGGAAGAGACCTTCAGAGATCATCTAGTCCAACCCCCCTTTCATCTTGCACTAGATTAGGTTGCTCAAAGCCTTGCTCAACCTGATCTTCAACACTTCCAATGATGGGGCATCCACAGCTTCTCCAGGCAACCTGTTCCAGTGTCTCACCACCCTCATCGTAAAAAGAAGTCTTCTTTATGTCCAGTCTAAACCTACCCTCTAGTAGACCTTATGGTGTCCTTAAGGACTCTTAACTGGTCCAGGACTAGAGGCAGCAAATGGTTTTAATCCATGTTTCACATTTTCCTGGCTCACCAGTGGCACAGGAGGAGCTAGAGCAATCTGCAGGAAAAGCTACTCTTGCCACAACCTCAAAAATCAAGGTGACAGGCTAAGGTTTTGCAAGCAATTCGAAGCGGTAGCACTTGCTGCCATCGCACTTCTGCTTTCTCAACAACACATCTTGTCACAGTTCCCTTCTGAAGAAGCTGAACATAAAGCTGAACTGCCAGTCCAGTTGTTCATATCGTCCCATAACTGGTTCACCATCCACTCCAAAAAAAGAGACATTCCCAGGCAACTGGTTTGCCAGAGCCACGCTTGAACAGGCCCTTGCTTCAAGGAGCAAACACTGAGGACGGAAAGCTAAAGCAAAAAAAAAAAAAAAAAAAAAAAGAAAAAAAGAAGCAACCCCTCCATACAACAGGGCATTATTTCTGACTTAGTTGGAAACATTTAATTCCCACGCTACAGAGGCTCACCCAGATGAGATTTATTCACTCACACTAGTAACAGACAGAGGTCCTTGCATGGATTAGATTATGGCAAAGCATTTGATTTACATTACGTCAGTGGCTAAGTAAACTACACTGATAGGAAGCAATCATTCAGCAAACAAGCAACTCATGGACTTAACTCCAGTGTTCACAGTGATGTTGCTGGCTTTTGTTACCTATGAGCATGTGGAAATCATCTGGAATCTGGTGTTAAGATGAGCTAATGATTAAAGACAAGAAGCAGAGCAGGAGAATGTAGTTACAGCAAGTCTGCTTCACAGTAAGACACGGCTCAGAGTTCCCCGTATTAAAATACTTTCCATTTTAGACCACTGGCTTTCTATCGTCACACATGCAAGACTCACCTAAAATGAATTCCATTTTGGTGACATTTTTTATTACAGTTCCACCCTTTCCTTCTCATGCCGCAAGAATTACTGATGCCAGAACACCCTAAGCCGATACCTTGCACCGATCACAACAAGCACGCTGGATCAGCCTGGTATCTAAAAGAAGCAATGAGACCATTACCATGAGAGTAGCAGATACTTTGACAGGGTACTCTGCCTCCACCAGATGTACCAGGAATCCTCAGAAATCCTCAGAAAAACGGGGCCTTCAGTTGGAAAGGACCAACACCACCAATTTATCCTCCCAAAATAAGGGGCGTATTTCCATCTCCCTTAAGCTCCAGCACACATCTGCGCAGGCACACATAACCACTCATGTTAACCAAGATGCTAACCCTGCAATAGATGCTGACCTTTCCAACTTATGTATCGTGCTCCTCCCTGTTCCCTCAGAATAACCACAGCCAAAAGAGCAGCAAAAGCTGGTCACTTAACAAATTGAGGAAAACTAAGGGGAAAAAAAGTAGAGAGACGTCCCCTCTCTCGTTGGAGGCTACAGGCAATACCCTCCAAGTCCCAGCACAACGGTGGCTTTGTTTCCTACAGGATTGCATCCCTCTGGCTCCAGGGCATCAAAGCATGTCTTCCAGATGAAGCTTTTCATCACGTGGAAGTAACCATGCTCTGCTGTTTAGTTAGCCCCTGGCACATCGCGCAGCCCCATGGCCACAGTCCGGGTCCTCCTCTTGCCCCAGCTGTCCCACACTGCCCTGGTGGCAGCCATGTCCCCTCTCTGCACATACTGGCGGCCTGAGCCACCGCACAGGCCCCCGGCTGCCTCCCTCTGCTGCACATAGGGACCTCGTTGGATTTAGGACCACCACACGGGGGCAGGGGAAGCCTGTCTCCAGTCCTGTTGCAACACTATAAGCCATCTCCAGGCCTCGATATCCCTTCCTTTTTCCACCTAAGACCCAGCAAGAGCAGAACTGCCATGCTCCACCTGCGCATCCCAAACCAGACAAGTCCTTGCATTAAGAAACCCTGACGGCCCCCTCCATCAATCTGTGCTGCTCCTTTCTGAACCCACAGAAGCGTCCAGCGCTCACATTACGCACGGACGTGGACCCCAAAGCTGAATTTGCCATGTGAGACACAAAATGTCTTGTTCGGGTGCATGTCTACCATCTGCTATTGCCATTGCTTCTTCCAGGTTTGTAGTGGAAGAGACAGCAGACAGCCGCACCCACCCTCCCTCACCATGCAGCTTCCAGGCGTCCATCACACCCTGCCTCACTGCCTTCCCCCACCTGAAGAGCCCAGGCCTTTTGCTTTAGGAACAACTAAACGGGCATCCCAGGCCTCTGAGCAGCCATGTTGCCCTTCTCTGAACCTTTGCTGGTCTGCTACATCTTTTTTGAGACAAGAGGACCAGGGCCACACATAGAATCAAATAGCTGAATGTACCATGGATTTATTTATGGAGCATAACAGCACTCTCCAGGTCATTCTCTTTTCCTCCTACTTCCCAAAAGCCGATTTGCTTTTTTGACCACTGTTGAGCTCCAAGCTGACATCTTCTAAAATCTAACTCAATTCCAAGCTCTTCCTCAGACTAGATTTTAACTGGAAGAGACCAGACCTGTAGAATGAAGGACAGTGTAAAAATTCAGTACACAAGGGATATTTTTCATTTGCCACTATCAGCTGATTTTACAAGTACTCCAAATAATTCAGTGAATTCAAAATGTCACCTCTCTGCCTCCTGTCCAAGCTGCCCTGACTGTCTTTGTTAGAGCCCCACAGTTCAGGCAGCCTTTCCCCCCACCGCACTCAAGGCCCACGCTTACACATCTTCCCACACTCCCATCCTTCTGCATGCTGCTTTGAATGAAGACAGGGCAACATGAAACCTGCCTTAGGAACATGAGGAGAAGGCAGTCATCCTCTTTAACAACAAAGCTGAACACAAACCCTGAGAAAAAAGTCTGTCCAGGCCACGCTGGGAGAGATGATCCTTACTACAGATGCCAGCCCCAACCACTAGAAGAATCTGAGGCTTTCAAAGAAGCACTTGCCTTTCCCTGCAGCTTGCTTCTTCAGCTTTCCATCACCTCCCAAATCTAAGGCACTCAGAAGAACTGGGATATGGCAGGGCATACTCAGTCCAGCTGCTGGACTGACCGTCCTCATTTACCTCTCTAAACTCCTGGTGTTAGAATAAAAAGATGACAAGAACCAAGAGCCACCTCATCTTCTCCAGAGAAAATGAAGCAGAATATTTTATCACGAGCACAGATACCTTCACAGCTGGACAAAAGGTAAAGAACTTCTGCAAAAGCTGCCATGAGTGCCCAGGCCATGTGGGAGAGAGGAAGGAACCACACAAGCATGTCAAATAGGCAGAGGGTGGACAGAGAGAAAGCGGGGAGCCAGAAAGTACATCCTAGGCATAAAAGGCAGAGAGGGAGGCCAAGGAACCCGAGAGAAGTAGCCAGCTAAAGATGCACCATCATAGTCACCTACTCATCCCATTTAGAGAAGGACAAAGAGACAAGACAGAGGGGAAAGGAAGCTCCACAACCCTCCAAGTCTTCCAGGCAGCCCCACAGGAGCAGGCCTGGCTGGCTCTTGCCCCTACACCATCACCTCAAACTGGTCCAGGAGCAACTGCTGTCCCTGCACCACGCTCTGAGGAGACCAGGCTTTCCAGGTCTCTTTTGCTAATCCAGCCAGCCACTATCCTCTCTTAAACAGAGAGGGGGTGTGCTGACAGGTGGAGCCACAAGCCAACGTCACCGCCTCTTCTTCCTTACTTTCCCAGCAACAAGCAATTTCTCAACCCTGCATATCCTTCTGGGCCAGCTCCACATCTGACAGCTTCAGAATTAGCAGAAAGCACTCCAGCTCACATAGCTTTGGTGCTCAGCCTCTGTCAAGACAAAAGTCGGGTCCCCCAGTTCAAGCACAAAGCCAAAATGTGAAAGCCCAAGTGGAGAAAGGAACAGAGGCAGAGCAGTAGTAGGAAGGTCAAATGTTTTAACTGGAAACATCTTACGCAGAGACCTTCAACCAAGCTGCAATGCCATGGAAGCAAACCATGGAGTGAGAGGCTGGCTTTCTGGGAACTACAACTCCAAAAGCAGAGGGATGCAGGGTCTAAGGAAGAGACATAATAGAGCCAAAACCTGTAGCTGCCAGCTGGGCTTGGTAACCCAGCAGAGGGTTTCCTGCCAGGTCCAAGCCCTGTAACCGCTCCCTTGTTTCACTTATGCCCAGCAGGCCTCTTTAAGCCCACACTGAAGTCTTCCTGGCTGTCCCTGAAGTGTCACAGCACAAGGCTAGATTGTAACACAAAACACAGAGATACCAGCCATCTTAGATAATGTGAAGCAATCTTAGGTAATGTGAGGCACGCTTGCATGTGCACACACAGGGAGGACAAATATACCAGCTTTCTCAACTGTCAGATAGCATCCTTGACAGAAAAAAAACTTCTTCAGCTGTGAAAAGCACGGGCGATAAAGAGAGTAAGCCCACCTACAGTCTGCCAACTTGACCTTCTCAGAGCTTGAAAAGCAAGTGGGAGAGAAACACTTTTTTGTCTTGCTATTAAATCTTAAAATAACAATGTGTAGGAGAATCCTACCCTCCTGCCCTGTGCCCTGAGCTAAGGGGGGATGGGAGGAAGGGGGGGTGGGAGGGGTGGAGGAGTT
>NW_009193309.1:67746-67961 GCF_000690835.1 Fulmarus glacialis
GGAGACAAAGCACGTCTGCCTAGAATCTCTTTTTGAACTCCAGGGTGTCTGCCATTGTATGCACAGCCTAGTTACAGTTCATTGAATTAACACAAAAAAATGAATTGATTTCCATAATGTTAAAGCCTCACATGGCTCCAGAGTGATACAAGAAGAAAGGGCACAGCAGCTTGGGAAGATTTAAAAAAAAAAAAAAAAAAAAAAAAACAGCCATT
>NW_009193309.1:67992-70463 GCF_000690835.1 Fulmarus glacialis
GCTATTTTTAGCTGATCATCTGCAAAGTGCGAGGGAGCACAAAGCATTTGGGTCAGCATCACTGTCTGCATGAAGCCAGCACGCAGCCTCAAGAGAGGGTTAAACATAGTCAGGCACCGCACATCTGCATCATCAGCACTGCACAGGGACCAGCAGCACAGGTCTATTTATAAACCAGACATGTACAGCTGTAGCCTGCAATGAAAGACTAGGACTGCAGGCTGTCAGCCTTCAACAACATGCTGTCTAATTTAATTAAAGAGATGGCTATGTTCACATGCATACACATATGCACACATGTCCTTTTCCCAGGAGATTTATGAACAATGAGCTCAGTGTTTTGAAAACAATACATTTCACAAAGGTTTCTGTGCAGAGGGCAAGCATCTCCAGCAAATGTGTCCTCACACAACCTTCCCATTCCGCCATTCTGTGACCAAAGGTGACTGATGGGCTATGGTTGCTACAGCTCACCACTGCTCGGGCAACCACTAGCCCTTGGGTGGTTACTGGGTTTGTTTGTAGCCCTGGACATGAAAACAAAGTCACTGTAGCAGTATTAATCTGCATGGAGAGAAGAAATTCATTTAGTTAGCAAACAAGGTACTTGGGAGTCACACACATCTTCTGCACCAGGACAGATTGCTGTGCCATGAGTTGCCGTTTAGAGAGGTGAAACCCGGTTTCAGATACAAAACTCCGTCTGCCACTAAGCAGCGAGAGGGAGCATTTCCTTGCTGTGGGACTAGAAAACAAAAGCCTCTATCATCTCCTCCCTGTTCCCACTCTCACTCCCGATATTCTGGAGCTGGACTCTCCTGCCCAGGAGTCCTTGAGCCAGGGACCTAGCAACAGCAAAGGACAGTAGGAGAGAACTGGCTGTCATCAGGCTGCCATGGGTAAAGCACTGTTGACGCACAACAAGCAACTTGCTGACAAAATATTGGGGTATGAATGGCAGCTGCTGGTGAGGCAAAAGCAGCCGCAGAGGAAGCTCAGAGATCAGGTCACAGGCTGGGCTCTGCTGTCCCCTCACCCCCGGGGGACCAGGAGCCTTTGGCTGCATGAGGACATCCCACAGGAGGGGGCTCCACCTGCACAGTACAGACCAGCAGGTAGCCTGAAGCTAGCTCCCCACCTAGGGAGCACAAAGCACAAACCTTTCTGCTTCCGTTCTGCTTCCTCCAACACAAAACAGAAACCACTTTTAAAAGCTCCTGCAGGAACACAGGAAGCTGTGTTTGGGTTTGATTCTCCTGGGCTCATTCTGGTGGCCACTGCAAATACAGTCCCCAGTGTCCTTGCTCACAACCTAACATGGCACTCATTCAAAATACAACAACAAACCTGTTCTGGAGGAAATGATGCTTCTGGAGTCCAAGTCAAGCTTCTTTACTAGAGTATCAGGGTCAATCTTCAGCCCAGAAAAGACACCAGAAGATGAGAAGTCCCAGTCCTTATCCAAAAGAAACATTAAGCAGGAGTCAGTACAAACACCACCAGGCAACATTCATTAAAAAAAGAAATCAAACCCAGCACCATCCGGACAGGAGCAGGGTGCACACTCCAGCGGTAGCGTGCAGGTGCCTCTCCTGAGCAGGCAGGGGTATGTCACCCCACTGGCCTTCCAGGCTCTTCCACCCAGAAGGAAGTTTCACAGAGTCACATTTTGGACTTTCTATTCCTAACAGATTTCTCCGTGAACTCAACCTCGCCTCACTCAAGTGAATTCAGGTGTTACTCCTAGAACTGTGAACAGCATCCTTAGGAAAAGCCAGATTTATTACAGGTACATAAGTATGTAACAATCCAGATAAGCAACAAATGAGCAGATTAGGGGCCTAAATCCTAAATCAGATTCAGTGACTACTAGCAACTTACCAAATCTTCAGCATCTAGCTTCTTTAAGCATGCAATAGCTTCCTAAGTCCCAAGCTTTGCAGTAGCTTCTCCGGTTGGCTTAGAATTTATTATTTTAGCCAGCAGTGTCTCCCAGCACCGACACATAACTTTATAGTGGTATAAAACCAGCTGTATATGGCACAGCCTACTCCTCCCTCCTCACAAAGAAAACTGCAGGTGCATTTACTGTTCTGTGTCCTTGCTGCAAGGGGGCTGGGGAAGCACCCAGCTTTAACCTGAACTGCGTATTAATAACACAGCTGGTGAAACCACACATGGTCTAAATCTCCTAAATGATTGTGTGTAAACTGACAGCTCATCTCCACCTGCCCTAACCTGAAATCGAAGAGAACCACTGCAAAACGAGCCAGGCAGCCTCTTACCCCTCCGCTCCCAACACTTGCTGGTAATGATCCCCACTACTGCATCCACGTTACCCCACTGAGACACAGCACAGGCACCCTCTCCCCCAGCAGCAGAAGCAGTGCTGGCATGCGTCTGTCACCGCCATCTCCCTAAGCAGGCTCTCCTCTCTCCATGCTAAAGGCCTGGGGATGCTATGGTGGCTG
>NW_009193309.1:70497-70887 GCF_000690835.1 Fulmarus glacialis
CCCATACCCGCCACCACGTGGCTGATGGTGCAGAGCGGCAATAACCACCACTGGAACAGCACGCTGGGACTCCCACAGTGCACAGGGAGGACCTTGCGCTGGAGTCCTGAAGCTCCAGGCTCCCTTGTTTCACCTCCCTGCCTGCTCTGACGAGCCGTGCCCTTCTCGGCATGCTCCCACTGGTGATAAGCGGCGTGAGAGACAAGTAGCTGCCCAGCAAAGAGTGCCACAGCAGCTTCAAGGCCGCAAGAGCAGCATCAAGGGCATAACGTGACTTTCCTAAGCAGGAAAAGGAAGCCGGCCTTCAGGAAACAATTTCACTCGATCTCCTGCCCTCCGAAATCCTCTCAGCTATCACCGGCGCTTCACCATGTCCAGGACCAAGGGCTG
>NW_009193310.1:0-1971 GCF_000690835.1 Fulmarus glacialis
ACTTTAATTAAAGCCACAATAGTCTACTGTTAGTCTCCACTCTCCATTGGACTTCCGCACTGGCCATATGGGACTGTTAAAGGCTGAGCAAGTCTTGCTGATCACTCCTTGGCTCTCCAGTCGACAAATTAGCTTATGGATGGGAAGCAGGGAATCTCAGTTGGTGTGATATTGCCACCGGTGCACCGTTGTGGTAGCGATTGGTACCTGTTGTTCTTCAACCCCCAGCAACCCCACAACAGAAGGATCCTCCGAGAGACCAGGCAAGGTGGACAGCTGTTTAATTTCCTCTGTCTCCAACGCAGCTATACCAAACGCCCACCCGTACCCTTTTGGGTCCTTGAAATACCCTCTCCTGAGGCAGTCTATGCCAAGGATGTACAAAGCCTCTGGGCCAGTCACAATGGGGTGCTTCTGCCATTCATTCCTGGTTAGGCTCACGTCAGCCTCCAATACAGTTAGCTCTTTGGATTCCCCTGTCACTCCAAAAATACAAATGGGTTCTGCCCCTTTATAGTCTACCCTGATGGCATCAGGGTACACTGTGCACCAGTGTCTACTAGAGCCTTATACTCCTGTGGGTCTGATGTGCCAGGCCATCGAATCCATAGAGTACGGTAAACCTAGTTGTCCCTTTCCTCCACCTGGCTGGACGCAGGGCCCCTCTAGTTCTGGTCACAGTATCCCTTACTCACTTCTTGCAAATGCAAGTCAAGAATTTCTTCATTAAAATCCAAAGTAAGATCAGCCCTTCTACTCTGTCTGGGGAACTCTTCCCTGGAAACTGGAGTGCCATGAGACAGGTTTTTTCTGAAAACTGGAGCAGTAATTTTCCTGGGAGAACCCCCTTGCGTGATTGTTTTTCCCTGCAACTCACGCACCCGTGCCTCTAGGGTGAAGGTAGGTTTTCCATCCCACTTCCTCATGTCTTCTCCGTGGTCATGCAGGTAAAACGACAGCGTGCCCCGTGGTGTGTACCTTCTATATTCTCTCTCTTGAGTAAAAGAATGCTGACTCCTAATGGCTGATACTGGTCCATTCAAGTGGAGAGCAGAATGTATCCTCTTCGAGTTGCTGGACCTTCCGGGACACTTTCTCCACAGCCAAGACAAGGGAGGAGGAGACAGTTTCTTCGTATTCCCGGAGTCTGCCAACCACGTCATCTACTGTTGGTGCTTCTTCCTCTTTTCAGGACAGTACTGCCAACGAATTGGCATGTGACACTGGTGCGCTCCGTACCAACTTCCGCCACATGGGTCACATGCACTGGACTTCATCTGGATCTTTGGGCGCCTGCTTGTTGTCCAGGTCACTATAGACCACCTCCAGCACAGCTAATTCTCTCAGGTACTGGATAACTGTCTCCATAGTGGTCCATTTGCCTAGGCGATATATAACATCTTCCTTGAAGGGATACCTTTCCTTCACGCCCGACAAGAGCTGCCTCCAGAGGCTGAGGGCTGTGCCCCTTTTCCAATTGCTTTGTCAATGCCCCCTTCCCTAGCAAGGGATCCCAGCTGTTTGGCTACCCTACCCTCCAATTCCAGGCTACTGGCCCCATTATCCCAGCATCTGAGCAGCCAGGTAACAATATGCTCGCCTGGACGACGGCTGAAATCTTTCCACATATCTTGCAACTGACTCAGGGATAGGGATCGGGTGGTTTCCGTCTCGTTTATGAGTTCTTCCTCTTCCTCCTGCCCTCCTCGTGATGGCCCTGCTTTTCCATCATCCCTTTCTGAACGACCTGACTTTTGCTTCCAAGATTTCCTTTTATGTATAGGGGCGACTGATATCAGCACGGGTTGGTCCTCTGGTTCAGCTTTAGCGCCCGTCACAGGGGTTGGAGTAGCCGCAATGCCCGTTCGTGGGGGTTGGAGCAGCTGCAGTGCCTGTCATTTTGTCGACCGATCCAGAGACCTTCTCTTCCCTTTGAGGGTACTGAATAGTGTTGGACAGGGCTCGGCAGGC
>NW_009193310.1:1988-8027 GCF_000690835.1 Fulmarus glacialis
GGGGGCATGGGCCAGGCCCCAGCACGTTGCAGTAATCTGGGTCTCTCTGGAATTGCCAGGGTGACAGCATACGTTTCCCAAATATTTTAGTAGTTTTTCAGGATACTGCACTTGTTCAGTGAAGCTCCAAAACACTGGGGGTGACCACTGTTCTAGGTACTTGACCATACTATCCCACACACCCTGCCACTCATAACTATCCAGCCTTGGGGCAGATCCCTGGGTGGTATTCTTAAATAGTTGTTTAACCTTAAACAAGGCCTGAAACACATTCAGGAGACACAGCAATAGGAACATGCTGGTTGAATATCCCAAGGATATTCAAAATCCTCAAGAGCTATTGTAATCAGCCTGAAGGAGAAGGGGAAGGTGAAGGAAGCTGTCTCCCCCGTAAATTGGCTCTCCGAGGAGCAGAATTATAATTACTAATAGTTTCCAAGAAATAGCTCCTGAAGCACAGGAATGATGGCAGTGCCGAGTACAATCCCAGGACCAATGCTTTTATCATATCATAAGCCAGCGTTACACAGTGTAGCAAAATGATAACCTTAATTCATCTCCCATAGATGACAATCCCCACATAAATCCCGATAAACAGCAGTATATACAGCCAGTAAGGTGCTACGTACCAAAATTTCAAGTACAGACCCGACAACTCTGAGAGCAAATTAACCAACATTGTGACCAGCGACTACTAAACTGATATAATGAATGCTTATAACAATTTGTTTTAACCCGCTCGGGTCAGTTGTGTTGTTATCTCAACCCTTTGTGCCCCACATTGGGCACCAAAAAGGACTGTCGTGGTTTAACCTGGCAGGCAGCCAAACACCACACAGATGCTTGCTCCCCACCCCCTGCAGTGGGACGGGGAGAGAATCAGAAGGGTAAGAATGAAAAAAACCTCGTGGGTTGAGATAAAGACAGTTTAATAGAACAGAAAAGGAAGGGAAAATAATAATATATACTGATAGAATATACAAAATGAATGATGCACAATGCAATTGCTCACCACCCGCGCTGACCGATAACCAAGTAGCAATCGCTACTTCTGCGAATGCCTACCATTCATATACTGAGTATGACGTCACATGGTATGGAATACCCCATCGGCCAGCTGGGCCAGCTGTCCCAGCTATGCTCCCTCCCATCCTCTTGTGCACTTGGCAGAGCACGGGAAGCCAAAACCAGAACAGAAGTTAGTTTGTTTCATCTGCAACTCCATTAGTGCTTTTTTAAATGAGGAATAGTTTTCAGCTATCAGAAATAGCTTATAGCTTGACGTGCTATGGCGACTTTTTGGGGCTTGAGGGTTTAAACACATTCTCCTAGGCTACGCCAGACAGACAGATAAAGCAGTGCAGTTCTCATGCATACTAATTCACAAATTGAATTCGATCAGCTGATGCAAAAAAATACAAGCAGAACAATTTTTTTTTGTGTGGTCTCCACAAAAAACAAAAGGATTGCGCAAATACACCATGTCTGTTGTCCGTCCAACCATCTTTTGTGATTACTTTTGGCCTCATCAGCCAATTTCACTAAATTTGAGTAACAAAGAAAGAGACAGAAGCCTCCAAAGTAATAACATTTTTGTAAATTTTCCATGAAAAAAAGAAAGCAACTCCAAAGGAGGGAGATCCCAAATTAGTACTTGCAGAATAACTGGAATGCAGCAGCTATATGTTGTTCTGCAGCAGCTATATGTTGTTCTGCAGCAGCATGTTGGCCAGTTAGTACCTGCTGCCTCTTATGTGAGAGCATCAAGGAACAGCTGGTGAAGGCAGGCGGAGGAAAGTCAGAACTGTTTGAGCCAAAGGGCACAGAGTGTAATCAAGTCTAGTTACCTTCATTCTGCTCTCCAGAGGAAAAAAGCTGCTTTAATAAACAAAATAGCCGTGTGGCTTAGAAAACTGAGCATTACCCCATGATTATTTAAATCCAGCCTGTGACAGGCTTTCTGGCACAGAATCCAGAGCTTTCTGTCCCACTGCTTTCAAAAAGCTTTCATAAGTATTTGCAGCACAGATCCAGCTGCAGAAGGCCTTGCAACAAGGTGACAAAAATATTCACCAGCTTCAAAACAAAACAAACAAACAAACAAACAAAACAAAAACCAAATCAAACCTGCAACACCCAGGCTTAGATCGCTGCTATCACCTCACAGGTGCCCAACAGTGAGACAAGCTTCAGGTGACTCCTCCCCTGCAGAGAGACAGGACTCAGCCTGGATCCCAGCAGCAAAGAATATACACTGATAGCTGGATGGCAGTAGTTATCCTCTGTCATGCAGTGACCTTTCACCAAATGTGACTGCACCCAAACAGGCCTTGGGACTGACCATATTTGAGCAGGTGCCAGGAGTGGCCACTCCAGGCCAAAGCTGTGGCAGGCAGCAGGTAGCGCGTGGATTGCGCAGGGAACGTGCGTGCCTGTGGGATGGAACGGGCAAACATCCGCAACACTACGCGCTCCTGGATTGCTGAGCCACTTTCCTGCAGAAATACTAAGTTCTCCCCTTCGTGGGCCTGTAGCAGACTGTAAATACACACAGAGGGGTTCAGGTTTACTGCTTATCGGTGGCATCACGGTAAGCTTGTACAGCATATAAGCTAAACCACATGTATTTTCTTTTACTATCAAATTAACCGCAATAGCATGGGAGTTCAGAGCTCTCCTTTCTATCTGAATTGCCACTTAACTGTCCAGGAACTGTTCAGGGGATGCACTGCCAAGTAAGAAAGGGCCCAGCTTTATTTAGCTGGAGGTATGAGCATGTAAATGACATTCCTCTTTGTGCAAAGATGTATTTTTCTATAGAGCACAAAAAATCTTGTGGCTGTCTAAGCACATCCACACAGATGAGGGGAGGACTGGCAGCCTTCTTTTGGGAATTTTAAGTGGACCCTTTCAAGTCTTTACAGTTACTGTACCTTGTTAGTGTTGTAGCCAGATGGACAGTGAGTGACCGGGTCATGAAGGGAGCAGTACAGCACCGCATCTGGCATACCTGGGAACAGAGCGACAGACACACAGTAGAGTTTCATGAACCAAAACAAAGCTAATGCAAAGATGTGGTTTGTAAATCTGCAAAAGGGAACAGGGTATTCTTCCGCACACAAGTACATCCATTCTGACAAAGAAAATATTGTTCATTTGATCTCTCAGCACCAAAGAATGTAGACTTTTTCCCCAGCTTTACTAGCTGCAGGGAGGAGAGTGCAGCATCAGGAAAAACCATCAAATAACACCCTTTGGCTCTGCACCCTACATAGCTCCTTTGAGATTTATGTTTCTTCTTGATTAATACTCCCGCTACTAAAATTTGCCAGACCCAATAGCTGACTCACTTGACCACTCAACTGATACACTGGAGACATCTGACATTTGACACAATCTAAACTGAGCAACAACCTCAAGCCCAGAACTTTTAAGGAAGGACAACATATAGTAAAAGAACAGATCGGCTACGCAAATGAGAAATTTATTATCCCTGCCAGACTGGAGGTTTCAAATGTCAGAAAGCTAGACAGTATGTCTCAATAGCATACAGTTTTCTCTTCACAGATAATCACTGAAATTGGTGAAGCCTCCAAGAAGTTTCAGACAAAGAGATTTTCAATTTTTCTTGAAGGAATAAGTTGTCCCAAAGCAGTCGAAGTTTATTGAAAGTTGGGTGCAAACTTCCTTTGCAAATCCAAGCCATAACTTTGCTTATGTAATGCAAGGCATGTCCAAAATTTTTATGTGCTTCTTAAGCTTGGTCTCTGTATATAGGACAAAAAAATGCTTAAACATTTTTTAAAATTATAATAATTAACATTATTTTATACATTCATAATGTATGTGCAACTGGCACATACAAAACATTCATAAAAATACCTCAGCTTTGATACAAGCATTAGCAACTCAAAAGATTTTTTTCTTGCAAAGTCCACTAGATTCCATATACAATGAACTGTCTGTAAATTACAGAAATTAAAGACATGCCATCACTTCAATAGGATTTACCCTATGCCCAGTGTAGCCTGAGATACACAGACAAACAAAGCATCCCAGAGAAGCCTGTTGATTTGGCTGACCGTCCTCCAGTTCTCTGAGCTACCTCCCCAGATATGAACACAGGCTGCGATACAGATATTCACACAGGATGCTAACCCTGCATTCACTGTGCATTCAGGTTCATTTGCCACATGAGCCTGACAACAGTGATCTTGGCTGCATAATGCATGCGGTCAGGCCTTTACTGATTTGTTACGACAATCAGAGGAAAAACCCAGGATAGTCACAAACGCAGGAACTGCTGCTTTGCTCATTCTTATCACCAAGGTGTTAAGATAAAGATTTCATTCAGGAACTGCTCCAAGAATGGAGTACAGGGACTGATGAAGATCACAAAGGCTTGGTGCAGTAGGTGAAGGCTATGGCAACGCTGACTGTTTTGCATTTGACTATCCATAAGCAAAATTGAGTTTATTCCTAAAACTGACTCTTTAACGTGGAAAAATGGAAGGAGAATACAGGGAGGAAGTACAATCTGACTGCTAAACTGACAGGAACAAAGAACAGGGGAAAAATGAGCCTCTCCACTTGCTTCTTTAGCTCCTCAAAGCTCCCGCAAATCCAACACAGGTCCTTCCCCTAACATCTTCTCAGAACAGGAATAGCTCGGAGGCAGAAGTGTCCACCAGCTGAGACTGACTTGATGTGGGGTGCTTTGCCTGTTTATTCTTCATACTGGATGAAGATTTCCTGTTGGAAATCTTTAGATGAAACCAACTATTTTATGAGAATCAAGAAAGGCAGCTTGAGCAGATAGATACTCTCAGGAAATGTATTTGAACAGCTGTATGGGGAAGGCCATTTTCATGAGAATTTCTAATTCTCCTCGTCAAAAGAAGTCAGAAATTGCATCTGGCAAGATTCATCTGCAGCAGTGACTGAGGGCTACAGCAAAACCTCTCTCAATTCTAGTCTCAACTTTTGGGCTAAGCCCATCCCAGTCCATGCTGAAGCCCCCAGGGAAAGGGTGGGTGTAGAAAAAGGGAAATAAAGCAAAACTACATATTTTTGTAGCCTGTTTGAAGGACTGCTGGCCATACTAGTGACAACATACTATTTCAAGTCTTCCTTAGTGCCACTTTAAGTGAGAAAATGCCTAAGTGTGGAAAGTCTATACCTACATCTTTCTGCCTACTGTACTGCCTAAAAACGCACCAGTGGGATCCGCCTGTGTTACCTCTCCAGACATACAAGCAAATACACACACTTTACCTATAAATTTTGCAGCTCCTTCTTTATATTCTTCCAGGACCTCATGAAGTTCTGCCCTGCATGCAGATACAAAAACACATAAACTAAGCAAACAACTGTCAAGAAAGATCAGTGGTTGCATAACTAAGGCTTCTATTTCCATACTTATGTGTTGTCTGAACTTGGATTGGTTTAGGCACTGATAGGTTGCCATCCAGCTATCAGGCAGCAAAGCAGGGACAGACGGAACTAAACGCCAGAGACACAGAGCTCAAGAATCACAGCTTACAAACCGGGGCACTCGTAATTCTGTGGCAAAAAGGCAGAGGTTTTACCCACATTGACCAGTGACCATGGACTTGCGGGAGACCATGAAGTCACACTGTGACTTTCTGGATAGCATTACTGATGTGCATCACTCAACAACTACGCAAGCTAGGGAAGGGAGAGCTTCTAAGAAGCTTTATGATGTTAATCTTTCCTTTCAGTTGCCACTTAGCTAACTAGTTTTGAGAGCTGGCTGCTTCTAAAGCTGGTTATTGTGCTGGGAAGATGACTGTAAAGTCGCTACGCGGGGTTTGGCCAAAACACGCTCAAAAATTATGCAGCCCTCTAGGTCCCTTACCTTTACCTGCTTCCTACTAAGTCACTGCACCTCTCTTCGACGGGGAAGCAACAAAGGGGCAACCGACTTCGACGTTTTGCCTTGCACCCGGGGAAGCGAGAGGCCCGCCTGCCCCCAGCAGCGTTGCGGGGGCTCGCTGCGCCCCGCAGACACCCCTCCCC
>NW_009193311.1:0-35049 GCF_000690835.1 Fulmarus glacialis
ATATATATAAAAAAAAACCAACAAAAAACCCTTAAGAACACGGGGAAGGAAAGACTTAAGTCTGTAGCTTAAATCACTCTAAAGTGATTTTCTGACAGGTGTCCCTGCTTTGCCTAAACTTGACTTTTCTTGACATGCAGGTTGAAATCTCACAAACCTTTTCTTTATAAACACATACTTGACCCCCCCCAAAAAGCGAAGACTGATGTTCCTTTTTTTTTTTTTTCCTGTGTTAAATTACTTGTCATACTCTCCATGAAGTGTTGTTTTATAAAAAAGTGCCAGGCCAGGACACAATTGTGAGAGTAATTTTTCCTTTCAGTTCTTTGAGCATCCTTGCCAAGCAGGCATGCATCATTCCTGATGTGTTCCTGCCATTGACAGCAAGGAGGATGTCACCGCATCTGAAAAACCAAAGGCAAACACGAGAGAACAATTAAACAAGGTGACATCTCAAATGTTTGCGAATGCCAAAGCATGTCCTCGAGCTGGGAGGAAGGGGTAGAAATGAGTATTACTATTCCTTCTCTGGCTAACTACTGTTCATGAATAAGGGAATAAAGCAGGTGAAAATACTTCACTTTTTTTTCCTTTTCCTTACAACTTAATTAGACATATTTGAAAGAAAATAGGATATAGTTCTTTCAGATGGGAATGATCCATGTTCTGAACAAACTATGTTTTAAGACTTCTTAATTGATTTAAGTTTGCTCCATAATTCTGCATTTACTGTCTTAAATTGTATTGGTGTTTGCAGGGAAGGTTTTTGGTTGGTTGGTTGGGGTTTTTTTGAGCTGGGGGTGTGGGAAAGCTGCTCTGTGCTGGCATGCTTTATACTACCCCAGAGATCAAACTGACTTATCTTTATAGTTATTAATCTACTAGTGATTGCTAGACATCTGAAAACATTCTGCTATGAAGGCAAATCTATTAAAGTTCAGGACACTTATGTCCTGTTTCCAGATCTGTCAAGAGTTAGTTCTGTATCAATGATCCCCCCCCCACACTGTCTTCATGAAAACTTGTTTTAAAAAAAAAAACAAACCACAAATGGAACTAGATGAAAGACTTACTTAAATGCTACTTTTCATTAGATAGTTATCATTACCTAATTCTGCCATCATTATATGCTGGTGTTCCCCCAACAATGGATTTGATAAAGAATGGTTTGTTCCCAGTGTGTTCTTCATAACCTCCTACGATGCTGAAGCCAAGACTTCCAGATGTATTTCTTCGTAATACAATTTCTTTGCAGCTGTACAAATACCTGAAACAAACCAGTCTAATTAATTAATGTCCTATGGTTAACTTCAGATTCTGATGAATCGTTAATGATGAATCTGCCTTTTCGTACACCCGCAGAGTGTTTCGAAGATGCAAAATAGCACCAAAGTTCCACTGGTTTAGTAACCTACACTTCCCTTCTGTTTTTGTAGCACTGCTTTCAACAACCAGTAAAATTACTAGGTAATCTTGGGGTTAAATATTAAATAAGTTGTTTCTTAGGGTAAGAATTAATGCAAATTATCTAGTCGCAATTGAAAGTGATGGAGAAAAACACTTAACTGAGACTGGATTTAATATTTGTAAACCATCATTCCAAAGGCTATTTCATCTACCTTGTACAGTCCAGTGACTTATTTTATCTTCCGGATAAGAGCCTGTATGTGATTAACGGTGTCAAAAGCAGTCAGGCACTTACTACTGTGGTGCATGTCAAAGCTAAAAAATTTCAAGGCCAATGAAATAAGCCAGAATTCCAAAAATCACAGAGATGACACAAGAGTACCAGTGGAAGAAGGGATCCTGAGCTTTTCTTGTCAAGTAACGTGATAAGTTGCAGCGTGGAAGACGAGAGAAGCCTATCCATGTCAGTCAATGCTTTGGAGTACTGAGACTGCTGTCAGGATGATAGCTTGTCTTCGCTATAACGATTAACGCAGTATTTTATGGTAAGAGAGCTGAAATCTGCCTCTTCCTCTGTCTTTCAAATTTATGGTACTGTAAATTATGCTTAGTCAAAGCTCAGCTAAAACAAGGAATAGGGGAAAGCGAGAGTAGTTGTCTATTGCTCTGAGCACATTAATAACCCGAATGCCTGCTTTGTTTCTTTTTTTTTAACGAAGCAGGAAAAAACAAGATTAATTTCATTAATAACAGAGCAAACGAAATTTCTGTGCTATTTAACCCACTCATCATTACTGGTGTACCCAGGAATGACTGAAGAGCCTGAAAATCCTTTTGCTATTCCAAACCTGAAACAATACGCTGGTCTACAGCAAGCAGCTGCTACAAGCTCCATTCAGAGGCTCTTTAGGTTTCTAAGAAACAGCTGACCACCTTCTGTAGAAAAATAAATAACTTTATCTTAAAGACCAATGCGTCTAGCTTTTTTTAACTTTTATTTGTCAAATAATGCTTTTGCTGTGTTTCACAGCAGGATTTTATAGTAATACTAGATTAGTCCCTCAGGACCTACAAATATTCACCTGCTGCCAGGATGGTAGGTATATAATATTTGCACAAGAATTCATTGGCTGTTAATGTAAAAAACAGGTGACATTTGGTTCTTTCCTCAGCAGCCAGGCATTATTACTTTACCATCTGTGGCTTCTTCAATGTGCAAAATCACTTAAACCCTCTATGTTTGATGGTACTTATCAAGGTCATGACCAAGCGATGCCAGGATTCAGCCGTTAGTGCTATTACCTAGTGTTGATTTTGGGGGGCGGGGGTCTCTGCTGATGGAGCCATGCGCACTGCCTTAAGGAGGACATTGCTGAAATTGAAAGGTGATCAGCTAAATCCTAATGCCTTAGAAAAGAAGTAACCGAGCAGGTAAAGACATGAGAAGAAAACGCAGTGAAGGCAAACAAGGCTTACAAGCATTCTGTACATACAGTCTGTGAGGTTATCAGTTACACGGTCTCCATCGGTCCAGAAAGCAGGAATAAATACATATTTGCTGTCAAAGTGTATGCTAAATTTAAGTAAAATAGACAGAGCATACTAGCATTAGGATTGTTCTCTCTGCCAGAGCAGAGGAAACACATGGGAAGCAAGGAGCAGCAGAGAGAAACTACTCTGTCCTGACTCCAACCCCCTGTGCTGCCTGTCACCTCACCGAAGAGACGGGGTGTAACCTGCTGGGACAACGAGGCAGCGGAGACCAGGAAGGCGGGAGGAGAGATGCTGGAATGAAGCTGAGCATGTGAAAGGGGGAGGAACGGGGTTTTCCAAAGTGTTTACAGGTTTCTCATCTTTGGCCCCCAGTATCCCAATTTGTAATTAAATGTTTTAAGTTAAATTCCCCAAGCCAAGTTTGTTTTGCCCACAAGAGTAATTGGCGCGTGATTTCTCTGTCTTTACTTTGACCCATGAGTTTTCTTGCTCTCGTTCTTCCTATTGTCTCTTGTCCTGCTGGGGCTGTTGAGCTGTGCAGGTGCTTAGTGCAAGCCGGGTCCAACCCATCACCATAGCTAGAGATTGACTCTTGACAGAATAGGAGCAGCTAGGTGGTGTTTACACCTTTAAATTGATGTTTCCTTATCTCCACCCTATGGGATAGAGGGTGTGAACACGGCAGTGCACCATCCATCAGCTATGCATTAATGCTGTCAGAACTGGGAAAAGGATGCTGGGAGGCAGGCATGTGCAAATCTGGGCTGTGGAGGATGCTGTTACCGCTTGCTCCAAATAGTTTAGTACATAAGCAGAGATGCCTGCTCTGCTTGAGCAAAGAGCAGCCCAAAGGGAGTTAGTTCACTTCGGTCTGTTTACAGCTGTGTAGGAATAAAGACAAGCTAGAAACTGCCACAGAGAGAAAATGAAATAAGTACTTGCGTCATCTGAAGATGCTTAGTGTGTTTGAGTAGATTACTTCTCTGCGGTAACAAAAGCCCCAGTCTGTGTGTTTTGACCCAGTTAAACTGCCATAACCCACTCAACTGCAACCAGTCCAAGGAGAACCGTCTTCTGCCGTGGAAGACAGTGGCTCGCAATCTTCTGCCTCTAACTGTAAGTACTGCAAAAACTGAGGACAAAGAGTAATTTATGTGTGAACTTTCCTCAGATTCAAGACTTGAGGATAAACAGTGCCTAGGCACAGGGTCCTATCATAAGAAATACTACAACTGAGCATCAGTTACTGATGCAAGAGGAATTTAAAAGTGCCTGTTTTCCAGTAGTTAAATGTACAATTCCCTGCTGTTTTTTGTGAAGTGTGAGGAGCCTTATGCTCTGGGAATCAAAACCAGCCTGACTTCAGCAATAATAGGTATGAAAAGCATGACTCCCTCCCCTTGCCCTGTTACAGTAGATGACTGGCAGTGGAGTACAGTAATACTTGAGAATTACTCCCATCAGAGCCCTACAGACTGGATGGAGTTAGTTTGGGGGAGTTTCTGTCCTAGTTCCATGTTTTACGTCCAGTTCTACCTCTGGTTTGCAGAGTGACTTTGGCCACCTCCTGTCTTTCTCATCTCACTTTGCAGATGAAGAAAAGCACTCGTGTGAAGTACTAATGTTTATAAATGTTATGACAGGATGATCTATAAAGTATTTTTAAGCACTAGCTGGGGGAAGGAAATGTGAGGAGAGCAAAGAAAGGAGAGCAAGAAAGCAAGCAAGAGTAGAAGAAACATCACGGGACTGGGGAAACACTTTTCACCAGCTGCCCCACATTGTTTTCTTTGTGCATGCTTCACAACAACATCTCCCTCCAACAATAAAGGAGACCTGTCTTCCTCAACAACAAACAATTAAATCAGCTACCCTGAAATAAGTGTTTGGGCTGGAATGCTTGAGGTCCTGCATCACTGCTTCCTCCCCACGCCCAGCCCACAGCCGCTCCGCTAGCATGCGGTCCAAGTTTTGACAGATGTCAGATGCACATGTGCGTCTATTTTATAACCGCCACATATTGGATTGTATTACAGAAAGAACAGAGGACTTGTTTATGTACTATAAAGCTGTATAAAAGTGACCAAGGCCAGTTCTAAGATCTCACAAGAAAAGGGCTGAAATTTAAGTGAGATCTACAAATGTTAAATTATGCAAGACAGCTTTTCCAAGGCTTTAAGCTTTGGAGCAAGGAGTCAGATAACCTGTCTGATTTCTGCTGCTACTGACTTGATCCAGAAAAATAGTGTAATTCCCTAACTCTCAATATTTGTGCCTCTTGTCTGTGCCCATCACTGTAATGTGTCCTTGGGAAAGGGGCAAGTTCTGTGCTAGTACAGAGAATTAGGCATTTACAGTACACCAGCCTCAAATGTGAGGAAGGCACACTTAATCATGTAGCTATTATTAATGTCTGCCTGTTTTCTACTTCGTAAGTCATGGACAGAGATCTGTAGATATCCTCTAGTGTTTAGCTCAATTCAGCACATTTTATGGGACCATCCTTAACAGGATTTTCATCAAAATGCCATGTTTTTTGAATGTGGAAGAAAAGACTCTCCTCTCTTGGTTTCCTGAGCCCACGCGTCCTGCTCTAAGCCATGATGCAGGCTGCCTCTGCTCTCCCCGCCTTGCTCGCTGAGAGCAGATACTCACACTGCACTGCCATGGCTTGTCTAGAGCGATATCTTTCCCTTCTTGACAGAACAATCCGCCATCCAGCAGCCTCTTTTTTAATTGTGCCTGTTCCTGGCCTACCAGTGTTACCACCTTTTCTATTTGTTTACTTTTCCTTATGTAGTGTTTCCCATCCTGCCCATCTTCCCAAATACTTTGCATGATCCTGTATAGTCGTGATTTTGACATTTCTACTTTTCCATCAGCTGTACCAAACGTTCTTAGACTTACATGCCTTGGAGCAGTCCCTCTGGTAAATGGTATGGCTTTACTAATGTCATCACAGTTTTAATTAAGGTAGGTGAAGCTTCACCATCTTGCCCCATAATTGCACATCAGGCACCTTTACCAAGATGGACCTGCCAGACATGTGTTTGGACAGAGAATAATTTTCTGTAACAGCCTAGAAAGCATCATGAGACTGCTGGCAATACCTTGAGATCTAGTGGGATGTGATCCTTGCCAAAAGCAAACTGAAAGCCAGATAGGGAAAGGTTAAACGCTCGGACTGGAGGGAAATGAGTTAATGTGATACATGTCCTGGTGAGAGAACTTGTTGAAGGACTTCCAGATGTCTGGTGTGGGCCCTGGAGAGTCAGTATAATAGTAAGAGGGTAAGCACACTCACGCCAGGGAAGACTGAAGGGTCTGATAATACCTAATGAGCAAACCCAAACCTGATCCTAGTGCCCCTACTCAAACAATCAGCTCCTAATAAGGATGCAGTGCACCTTTGTTACTGTCACGTCTAATCAGTGTTGGTCCCTGTCTTAGTTTGATGTTCAGAGCAGCGTACCAGCTCAGCATACCAATCCCCCTATTTTTCTTTGGCAGCGAAGGGCCACGCTGTGCTCTGTGCACAGGGTCGCAGCTGGGGATAGAGTTACAATGAACTCCTGTCTTCAGCCTTGCTGACACTGGGGCTGGTTTTCGTTCAGGCCAAAGGGGTGGGAACAGCTTCACACATGCAGCCTTCGGAGGGGGGAATAGAGTGAGCTTAGAGACTGCTTTTAAAATGGGAAAAAACACCTTTTCTTCCCAAACTTCAAAGCAGAACTGACTGATGTGAACCCTGGGTGCAAGTCTGCAGTACTGTGGAGCTCTGTCCTTCATCTCCATCACCTTGCTGAGGACATGGGGACTTCAGGCAGCTGTGGGTAGAAGATGATGACCAGGCAGCTCAGGTTTTCTATACAGCACAGCAAAGGTGGGGTTAGGCCAGGCATAGGCAGGGTGCAGTTGTTTCAGCCCATCTAGCAATGGATGGTGATTGAAGGCAAGGCTCAGCATTGCAGATTGGAGCATCTGTAAGGCCTCTCGCTTGCTTGCTCTCTTGCTGCTGGGAGCTTTACCTATGTTCCAGTGCCTTCATGTCGGTGCATGGCTGGTCAAGCTCAAGGGTGCAGAAGAAGTGAGCAGGGTTGAGGACCCCCCGGGGCCTGCCTGTCTGCAGTGAGACTGCGTAAGAAAAGTTTACCATTGCCTAGGGTAGCAAGTTATGGCCATCCGTTTACTGCTTTTCTTTCACAGGAATAATGATATAGTCCCCTCCACTGGAGGAAGAACCTTTCATCTGCGGGTGACGGACACACAGCCTGCCTTTTGCTCTTGCAGTACTTCAGCACATGTTACACAGTCATTAGCCTCAGACCAAGCCCCGAAACATATCTGGCCCTCACAGCAGACCTTGCTGCAAGGTGAATGAGCTCAAAACAGCTCAAGCCAGAACGAAGGAAAGCATCTAACCTGCTATGCAAGACTGGGAAATGAAGAGGAGTCCTGAAACTGTGCCCAGAGCAAAAGCCCATCTGTTCTGCAGACAATCTTTTCATGCCCTCCCGTAAAAGAGAAAGAGACAATCTGAACTGCTGCCAGGATTTGCTGTATGGGCAAAAGTAACTTGTAAGCTAAATTCTTCACTCCTTAAAATTGAATATCAATTTCAACTGTGATTGCTAGCTTCGCATATTCACAGATTCACAACATGTCCTCATTTAATACTTTACAAAGTGTCGCTGAAGCTGCAGGTATACATCCTGCACACCGAATGTGTTTGAGAGAACTTAATGACATGCGATGTGGCTTTTATTATCCTTACTGAAATGACAACACAGCTGCTTCCTGCGTATGACAAATGTACTTCTTTCAGTCGGGGGTGGGGTTAAAAGAGGTGATTCGGAGATACTGGCCAACAGCACGCACTTTGCAACATCTGGGCAAAGTCAAACAATTCAGCTAGATTTGGCTAAGAAGGGCTGTGCAGCTTGAGAGCTGCAGGAGGGGTAGCTCTGCCTTCTGCAGGGTGGTCGAGCCTAGACCCCAGTTCAGCAAGCTCCTGTATCCCTGCAAGATTTTTCTTTCACTCCATAAGTGCTAGATATGTTTTCAAGACTGTAACGATCCAGGATCCTTTCCTCCTTTGCAAGAGGAGCTGTGTGTCTATTTTTCCATGGACACGTACCCCTTTACAAAAGGGAGGTATTTAGAGTCAATTCTGCGACAGAGCCTGGATTTAATTAAGATGTCAGTGCAATGAATCAAGCCAAAAGAAAGAATTGCCAGAAAATACAAATCTTTCCTCCCACTCCCCTTCAGCAAGAGGATGCAATCTGTGGACTTACCGTGGCAGCCCCAGCCACATAACCCAGGAAGGTGACCACTCGTTGCTCTCGGAGGTCGCCTGCATGGCCTCGGGGGGTAGCAGGTGGCCCCGCTCCTCCTGGGCTTCGCACGCCCTCATCTCCAGTGCTTTGAGCACCACCGATGAGTTGGTGTTTTTCAGCAGGGCGACGGCCTCACTCCGGCTGACCCCCGTCAGGTCAATCCCGTTCACGTTCAGGAGGATGTCACCTGAGACCGATAAAATGGATGATAAAGAACCCTGCAAGTGTTTCCAGGATCCGCTCCCCACACCCATGAACAAACGAGTCAAAGCCACTGCCAAGAACTTGCTGCCTGATGAGGCTGTTTGTTAATCCTATCGTTTAACGGGGATGTGAAGCATATGCTAGTAAACATGCCACAGGCATGAGGGAAGAGGCTAGATCCCCATACACAGGAGCTTCGCCGGGCTGGACGGAGGCTTTGGTCCTGGTTTCTTGTCACACCACGTCCTGCATCCGGAGCCGAACGGCACAGCTGGGGTCCTGCTGTACTATCAAGCTTTGGTACGGGCACCTGATGCTAGTCCAGATCTCCGAAGCCCGCTTCCAGCTTTTGTACTCAGCCTGAGCTTGAAACCTGAAAGCTCGAAGGCTGTTTTCTCCCAGCACTCCCTAAGCTGAGGACTGCCGCTCCAGCTAGGTCTTCATAAAGTTTGCTTTGCAGAATAACGTATTATTATTTTAATGTTAATGCCTGTTTCAATGGCTGCAAGCCAAAACATCTTTCTGTATGCCTTATTTATGATGTAGGCACAGCAGCTTCAGAGAAAAATGCAAAGATGACCTCAATTACTCCAGGGAGAACAACAAAGACATCATTAATGTTATGCAAGCGGCCACAGTGCCAAGTGCTCCGCTACCCTCTGGAGCACGCTCCAACGCAAGGGCTTCCCTGGGTGCCCTCTGCGCTTCGCCTGCACGCTCCTCCAAGCAGGGGCTGTATTCACCGGCGGTTCAGGCAGCGCGACGTGAACATTAACCTCTTCTTGTGGTCTGCCCCGATGAGACAGACAACAGCCTAAGGGCTGCTCTAAACCGTGGAGGCTTATGGTGCTGTTATAACATCACGTATTCATTTGTTTCTCATTCTATCAAATTAACTAGGCTGAATTTTCCATGCTGCCTTATGATGAATATTTTTTTGAAAATGTATCCCACTGAGAGGCAGTCATTTCCCAGCAGGAGGAAAGGGGAAACCTGCTGCTTTGCTCCTGTTGTCATGTTCTTACATGCATTTTTATGAGCAGCCATAGCTTCCTCAAAGGGGAGGTTCCCATGCTTGCCAGTGCCGGGCTCTGCGACCCAGGCTCATGGGGCTCGGCTGGGCTGCAGCTATTCTGCCCCACTTTTGGGTGCCTTCACTTCCCTCGCACTCAGGATTTCCCTCCAGCTTCTGGTCAGTGACTGGGCTGAAGCTGAATCTGGGGGATGAAGAGCAAGGGGACGGGGAGCTGTGTGGTTGCTGGATGCAGGGTACCGAGGTACTTGGCTCTTGGAGGTGTAACATCCTGAAAACTGAGAGTTTCACCATTCCTCTACCGCCTACCTATTCCCGCAAAACCCGCTGATAAAATATGCTCCTCATCTTACTCTAAAGGTTTATTCATGCAGAGGGGGAGAAGCTATTATTTTTATCTCTCTGTTACATCAAAAGCCAAATGGGGTTATGAAGCCAATGTTTCCAGACATGATATTGAGCCACAAGGCACTAACATTGCTTCATATATGATGGGAATTCTGCTCCTTTATATTTTTTTCAAAGCCATGAATGATATGACAAACAAGCACAAAAATTTACATTAAAAACCCATGAAGGTTGCACAGTGAAGATTTCAGTAGTTAGGAGATGCTGGTGCAAGCTCATTTTCCTGTGAAAAACTATTTTTTCCCCCACAAAAATATGCCTACATCCCACTTCACAGAGATGGTTACTGCTGCATATTATACCTTTTCTGGTAGCTGACTTGAGACCCTCTAATCTGACGCATCCCAAAATCTATGGAATGGCTGAAGATGGCAGGGTGTGATACTCTTTCACTATCCCTCTGTTTTTCAAAAGAAGCCTTTGAATTAAAGCAGGCTTTCAAAATCCCCTCTTTTTACCTGTTTTTATCCTGCTGTCTCTGCTGATAACTCCTCCAGGTTCGACACTTATCACATAGATAGGCAAATCCCATTCCCGGTTAGATGCTCCGCCTGCTACAGTCATTCCCAGCGATTCTGTGTGATCTTTCCAGACAGCCACCACCTTCTCGTGACAGGTGACGGTGTGAAGGGTGCTCTGTGATGGAGAAAACAGCAACAACAAACACAGTGGGCATGGGGACCTTCCTGACAGCTTAGGCATTTTCTACTGAAATGAATATTTGTTGAGGGAATACCAAAGCGCTCCACAACTGCCTGCCACTCCTGGCCAGATGGCAGGCATGACTCTCTCCAGGGCTTAGGCATCTGCGGAGTCAGAGCTACCGCCAAGATAATCCGTGCTTTAATAGTTAAAGTCAGGCATTGCTCCCGCCAAAATCAGAAGTGTTTTAGTGTTGAGGCTAAGAGAAGCAGGTCTTTGAAATGTAAATAAGGAATCTGATTTTTTAAAAAAAATGTTCTTAATATCACTAGTGGTCCTCGTATCTTTGCCTATCAGATCACGGTTCTTATCTTGCTGCTTGCAGTCTGAATGTCATTTGTATAGTTAATGAGAAATGGTCCACCTGGGTTAAAGGAATAAAATTCTTGGGGACAGATTAGAAGACAGACACTTCATTTGCTCTTCCAGATTTCTGTGTTTCTGTACAAGTTACTGGTGGGAATACACTCGAAGAATATGTGTTTCTGTTCAGGAAAAGAGAAGGACATTTATAGAGTGAAGAGCCAGCAGCTTCCAGGGTGCTCTTGTAGTGTTTGTGCTTAAAAGGTCACTTTGGGACAGCCACCACCACTGTCTGAGAACAGTCATCCCCTTATTCCTCCCCCTGAACAGGAAAAGTTACATACACACCGCTGGTCATGCAATAACTAGTGTATGAGCGAGGGTGAAACAAACTCACAGGCGGCCTCGGGATGGAGAGGCAACACAAGCTCCAACAAAACCTGTGAACCAAATGTCACGTTTATAATGCACCCAGCTCTTACAGAAGAGTTCGAGACACAAGGATGCTTCTCCAGAAAATCTGGATTTAAATGTTAATTGCCTTGATTTCCTTAAGTATTTAATAAGCTGTGCTCCTGGCATCAACTCCTGAAGATCCCAGCCCCTCTTGCAGGAACAGCACCATCCATTCCAGGCTCATATGTAGATATAATAGCATGCTGCTAAATACCTTTCAAATGTATATTAAAAAAATACCCCAACCTTCTCATTCACAAGCATGACCTCACATTTATAATATGCAAAAATAACCTATAAAGCTCATTTAAAGACACATTAATCTTTTCTTGGAAATCCGAGATCCCACAAAGACATTCCACCTCGATTCCTGGGCCAGCAGCAGAGAAAGTGGAGCAGGTGAGTCCAAGGCTGCTCTTGCAGTGATGACGATGGACAAAGGAAGACAGCGGCAAGAAATTTTTATGGGAGTGGAGCAGGCTATATTTTTGTTTTGTGTTTTTTTTAAAGGTATGTTTGGTGGAATTAACTCCACATCAGGATTTCTGTGATGCAACATCGACAACAAAACCCAGAACCTTTTAGCAGCTTAGAAGAAGATCTCTAGATGTTTGAGCAGAACAACAGTGGCTGCCAGGAACAAAAAGGCAAAGAGCTCAGTGGAAAAGGTCTTCTCTTAGTCACTGAGACAAAAACCAAACTGATACAGTTGTTTGGACACATCACATCTGATCCATGCCGAACACAGGCACTGTGTCAGAGTAATTAGGCTTATGGCTTGCAAATGAACCTAAAAATTACTGAAGGTTTTACCACACTCTTTTTAAAAAAAAAAAAAAAGTTCTAGTCCAGATAATTTTAACCTTTTACCTTTATCTTTAAGGTGTAAATGTTTTAAACATAGTAGTTCTATCTTTGTGCAAACTAAACTTAATGTTCGATCCATGTCTGTGCAAAAATGTTGTCCTTTTTCCCTTGGAAAGGAATGGCTTTCCATCAGGAAAAGACCATTTCCTGAAGCATGTGGGATAGGGGCACTACTAATTCTCACAAAAATGCAGTCTGAAATTTCGTAGCAAAACATGAAATTGGAATTAGACTTGCAGCTCTGAGTGTTCAGAGCAATCCTGTTACTTATGTAGTGCTCATCATGTCTCAGACACCAAAAACATTAGCTGATAAATTGGCTAATACTCTGTTTTTGAGGAATCAGTGCAGAGAGAAGCAGATTTCAAAGCAGTGCTTGGTAACAAATTGTCGTGTTACATTTGAATGAAGAATCATAAAAGTACTGGTACTTGTATGCTCAATCATGTAGGACCAGTTTTCCTTTGAAGCTACTCTTCCACATGTCATTTTTTACATGGTTGCAGATAGAAAGGAATTGGGGCAACTCGGCTGAGACGAAGGCAGTGATGAAAGGAAAGTAAAGCCTTCTTAGTAAACACACGTAGAGCTTTCTTGGAGGTACAACTGATAATGAGTAAACCAGTTAAAAGGCAGTGTTTATCAGTGACAGTATTTCAGTGCATTCTCTTCTAAACAATTGTCCTTCGCTGTCAGTTTGAAGTGACCTCGGAGGTCAGGAGAAGAAAAACATAACAGTTCATCTCCTCCTCTTTTTAATTTTTTTTCTTTTCTGTGTATTTACTGAAAAATAAATATTTACAGCAGACTATCACAACATCAAAGCCATGACACGTGTCTTGCAGGCAAAAGACATAGCTGTGTCTGTTTGGAAAATGTACTTCACCTGAAGGCTAACCTGCTCATACAGTCAGAAAACATTGCCTGCTCAAGCAACAGGGCAACAGATTTGTTTTAAGTATTAGACAATTTGTTAGAAAAGAGTAAGAAAAGAGTTCCAATTAAAAACAAGTGCTATTTAATTAATGGCAAAGCTCCCACTGACTTCAAAGAAATCAAATCTGGCCCATTTATGCATTACAGCCCGGCTTAACAACATCGACTGCACAAGAAAGTGTTTCTGACATCTTCTCTTTTCTGAATTCCAGCAGCAGCCAGAACAGTTTGGGCTGTGCCTCCCCTATCTCCGTACACAGGAAAACAGCTCGGTGAGAGCCTGTGCAGGACCAATCTCCCGGCACACCATACACCCGGCATCACTGCCGCCAGAGAAGGACGTGGTCACTACAGACCATCCTCCTCTTTCTCCAGCGCCTCGTTGGCTGTGTGGCTGATTGCCATTGGCATTGGCCTGAAAGAGAGCCGCCTCCTCGCGCTTTCCAGATGGAGGCAGGCTGTCGTGAGGGCAATGGCTTGGCCAAAAGCGATTCCTGAGCCGTCGTACGAGCAAGACAGCTGCTGGAAGCTAGAGTTTATTCTTGGTGCTGAATACTGCCAAGGCTTGAGAGCAGATTTCAGCCCACGTTTACATACATGCTCTACAGCGAGAGCTGCTTCCCTCAAAGAGAGCATTCCTGACATGCTAATATCACCTCCTACAGTAAGCTCAGGGGACAAAAAACACCGTAAAATTAATCAGAATTCAAATCAGTTAGCAAACTGTCAATCAATCATGCATAATAAAGCAATCCCACTGATGGCAGTAGATAGCAGACTCATCAAACCACACACACATAAGAAACTCTCCTGACAATAAAGTCCGGCCAACAAGCATTGCCTTGGTTTTGAGCAGGAGCGTGCGCTGCGTTAGGACACTGTACAGGCCCTAGGCTTGCAAGCATTACTCCTGTACTAATGTCTATTTAAAAACAAACAACATTTTAAGTCTGCCAAAGCCTAGATTTTAAAGATCTTGAATTGCAAATAATGTTCAGTTAAACCTTCAGCAAAAAAGCATGAGAAATTCAAACTGACGCATTCATACCCTATAAAAGGGCAAATAACACTCCAGTAATGATTGTACAAGACCAAAAGCCCACAGTGCTTGAAGCTCATTGTGTCCACTGGCTGTACTGATCTCCTGATCTATTGCCAGAGTATTTTCTCTGATATGAGCCCTCCACTGCACACACACAAAGGTAAAGGGAGCTAGGAACAGCTCGGAATTTTCTGGTTTTTTGGCTGTGATCCTCCCTGGAAAGTGCCCAAATGGTGGCACTGGACAGAAGCCCACAGCAGCATGCCCACTCATGCGCTTATGTAGCACCCATCTCCTGTGGCAAACTGGAAAACCCCCTAAAAGCTATGACCTATCCAACAAAAGATGATTCATTAGTATTTAAAGGACTGTTGCAAGGTCAACATTACCCCCTCAATCTCACAGCTATGCAAAATAATGTTGGATTTACCAAGAATTCCCATCTAATACCTCTTGGTACAGCTTGGAAGAGAAAACGAGGATCTAGGGCAGTTTATGGAATACAAGTCATGTTCCCAAATAATCCCATGTGGTATCAATTAATCAGATCAACATGGTAGAGCTAGCAGGTGTTCGGAGCTTCACTAGAAATCATACAGTAGCAAGCTAATTGCTGTCCTACACATATCTCCCTAAGGAAATCATTAGGAAGTAATGCCTTGCAGATGCATGATTGGTTGGGCACTATTTGCTACTGGGTAGTAGCTACTGAGCATTGACTCTGCTCAATTTAACTCCTGCTGATCCAGTCTCACCTAACAAGGGCTGTGATTGTGACTTTGTGGAAAAGGAAAACTAAAAATAGATAAAAAGAAACTAGTATATTTTTACGCATAAAAACACTGAATAATGTAGTTTAAAAAAAAAAAGAAAAACTGCAAGAAATGGGTATCTTTAAGCATTTATATAATACAGAGCTAGGCTTGTGTCCTGGCTGACAGCTGTGCACCTGATCTGACAGCTGGTTCAGTCCAAAGGTCCCTTTAAGGGACCGGCTTGCAAGGGTCTGCATAAGTGGTGACACTCAGAGCGATTAATGTAAATTAGCCAGGCACATGACTTTAAATTTAGTGAAATAAACAAATTCAGCTCCTGCAAGGACATACCTTGTTCTGTCTATAGTGCAAAGGATAACATTGAGTAAACTCAGAAAAGGTATTTTCAAAGCTCTTGCTGCATTGGTTTCTGCTTTAAAACCTCATATATTTGACCATGAGAGTCTTTCTGCCTTCTGCGGAGAGCGTATTGCAAGTCTAAATGCACTAAACACACGATGTAACCGGGTGCAGAGGAGCGGCTGGAAGGACAGTTTGGTAACCAGAGCCATATCTGGGTGAGATGGTTGCTCTGTGCCACATGGCCCTGGGTCGGGTCCGGTCGTGCTGCATGTTCCCGGCCCTCACACCCCCATCCCATGCTGCCAGAGCAGAATCCACACGTTTCACGTCCAAAGCTCCACAGAAAGACAGCATGCTCTCAGCGGCCGTGGAGACTGCAGCCGCTGTCTGCTGCCAACTGCCAGCCGGGTCAGAGCATGAATATCTGAAGAAATGAGCAACAGACTAATAATTACCATAATTTTCAAGCAGCTTATGGGAATCTCTCAGGCCAGCGTATGAAAGCTTTTTGCCTGAAGACTTTGCTCCAGATGGAGAAACTTCAGATAAGCCTCTTATTTTCATTGGAGCACATTGCCCTGTGCTGGCTCACACTGCCGGCCAGGTCCGTGCCCATAGCCGGGATGCTGTGTGCATGTCAGCCCCCTGCCCCACCACTGCCCTTAGCCTTCTCCTTCCCTCCCCACCCCAGATGGAGCCAGGGCAGAAGCAGTGTATAAATAACAAGGAGCACAGCTTTTACATTTCCATTGCAAAATAAGACATGCTTCCAGTGACAGAAACCAGAGATAACACCCCGAGACACTAAAACGCTAGCTGCCCTCCCAGTCCCCTGTCCCACGGACGGCAGAGGAACCACACAGGCACTCATGCCCTCACCTTGCCGGGGTTGCTTCTCTCGGTGGGACAGGGCTGGGGGCTGCCGCTGCTGTAACTCCAGCCCGTCTCCTGCAAGATGTCGGGGGTCTGCTGCCTGGTCTGCCGCGACACGATGAAGTGAACCTGCTTCTCACTGGCCTGCAGGAGGAGGTACAGTGTGAATCCCACTGCTCCAGCGCAAAAGACCGCTGCGCTTCAGCCCCAGAGGATTCAGGAAACATGGGTCCCATTTAAGCATGGTTCGGATTTCCCACTAACGTGCTTGCAGTGACATAAAGCAGTAGCATCAGTTCATGCCAATAAAGTCCATAAAAATTTACTGCCAGCTACTTAATACGTCTCTTGAAAATTTGGTGTTAATTCTGAAAAACCCTTCCTATCTGCCCCAAATTTGGCTGGAGGCAGTGATCCACCACAGTGAGCGCTGATCAGCTCTCGCACACACCTGCGTACACCACTGCAGAGCAGCAATGTGCCTGCCACGGGAGAGAGAGAGACAACCAGAGCTGCTGCTGGATGGGAACTCTGAAAAAGATGCAATTAACCCTATAACAAGGGATGTGCTTAAGCCTTGGCTGGTGAAAGTGGGGAATAAATGATGTAACTGAGTCCACCTGCATGCAACAAGCATGACAAATGTAAGGCAGCTTAAAGAAAGGGATGTGCAACCGTTTTGAGAAGTAAAATCCTACTGCATCGGAGCACAGAGAAAGAGGGAGCACAAGCAAGCACAGAGAGTAATGGAGTTTAGGGTGGGAAACTAGCCCAAACTCTCACTCCAGGAACAGGAATTGCAAAAACAATTCACACAAAATAAGCTCAAAATGCTTCTGGGCCTTTTTGCACAATGCAGTCATAATAATTATGTGCCTGAGAGATGCTGCAAAGCTTCTACTGAGTTATGTTTGCTCATTATTTTTAAGGTGTTCTGTGTGTGCCTGATATTAGTGTTATTAATTTTGTGTACAGGTGATTTTTTTCTGTCTTATTGAAACAGCACTCTTTTCCTAGAAGCAAATGGCTTCATTCTTCCTTCAGTGAGGCTCATATGAATGTTCAAGACAACAGTGATGCGAAGATAAAGCTGAGAGGGAGTGGGGGTTAGCTGGGTAAATCATAGATGTCTGCAATAAGGGCAAACCAACATACTGAACTGAACTGAAGTGTAGAAATAGTCTCAATACTGTAGAAGCATACTCAGAAGATAAAAAAATTAATCTTCTAATCTCCTTCTCTCCAGGCTAAAGACCCTGGTGTTGTGGCAGGCAGAAGGAGCTCTTAAGGGCCAGTCTCCAGAGGGACTCCTGCCTGCTTACTCTCAGATTATTACCGAGGAACTGCTCAGTATCTAACATGGAGCCCCCCGCAAGCACGTCGGGAGGTCTGATCCCCCTGGGGCTGCAGTAGCGATGCTTGTTGGTACTGCGGCCCCAGGGGCATGAGACCTCCAGACTCGCTTGCTGGCACGCTGACATGCCCTGCTCGCTGGGGGGAAGCTCCAAGGAAAGCTGGCGTTGAACAAGCAGCTGGAAACCAAACTCAGATCCAGTTGCGCTATTGAAATCAAATCTCCTGCAGACAATTAACAGAAGCCAGAGGACGCCCATGGGATTTTTGTTTTTATAGTTTGGTTTGTCTTTTCTGGAGCTGGATTCAATAGTAGTAGCTGAGAGTTAAAAAATGCTTTTGAAAAATGTCTCTATAGTTAAAAAAAAGCAAACTACCTCTCCTAAACCTCCAACTTCAAGCCTGAAATCTGCATGTTCAGGCTGTGCTATTTCCAAGGAAGGTGATATCTCAGTAAAAAATGTGCACTTCTTTGTTACTTTCCCAATATCTTGGGGGATGCTAGTTTTTTCACCAGCAACTCAAATCTCCACAGCTTCATAATATATCATTTGGTACACACATATTTCAAAATAACTTTCTAGGTATTTTTACCAGGTCTGTTTTTATGGAATATTAATTCCCGGACTCTGGATGCAACTGGTACCCAAAAGCAGAATGCCGTATCTCAGGAGAAAGGAAACCACTCTGGTCCCCAGTTTGTAATATAATTGAGATGGAACCGAACAATACAAGACTAAACCTCCTAAGGGCATATGGCCCCATGAAAATCCAGTTTTCTCTAAAACAAACAACTTCAACTTAAGTAACTTCTGTTTTAAACTCATCTGCTGCCACATGGTTGGTCTCAAAGTTGGTTATTTAGAGGAAGGTTGTAAATGTGATTAATTCTCGTAGAATGACTAGCAAAAGTTCAACAAGAGTCTCTGTTGCAATGTCATATTTGTCTCCAGGTCAGTCAAGTTGAGTAATTTCTCAGAAGTCCAGAGTGTTTTAAAAAGTTATCCAAACAACAAGACCAGCTTTTGTATTTATGTACTTCCATATAAAAACCCATTAACATTTATACTGATCAGAATATTAATCACTGCTTCATTTTGATCCCTCCCTCTTACCACTTGTTTTTCCCACAATTCCTTCTGCTTTTTATGCTAAAGCAAGAATTAAAGAAGCGAGGTTAGCTTTGAGACTGAATGCAAGTAATAGCTGAAAAAATCCACTAGAATTAAAATTTGTGTTACAACCAAAGCAAATCAAGCAGGGAGGCAGAGACACCGTGGCAACTTCTGAGCATCTAGGAGGCAATTGCATCTTAAAAAAAGGCAGCAGTGCTGCTCTCGGCAGAAGCTGCCCCATCTCTCGCAGAGATGATGGAGCATGGATGCACTCCACATCACGACCTGCTTTCTGCCGGTGGCGGTTGTCGTGATGGAGCGGGGGTTGTGCGTCCGTTGTAGCTGCTCCGAACTGTGGCGGGGGAAGGAGGGAGAGAGGAGGGTGAACATCTTGGGGCAGTAAAGTCTGGCTCAACCCGTGCAGCTCGGCTTGATGTGCTCACATGAGCGCCCACTGATCTGTTACCTTGTTCCTTTTCTTGTCACTCCCATGGAAAACAGATGTGGAATGTCACGTTATTTAGATTAAAAGTGCCACATCTGACACAAGGTCATGACTAAAGATGATGCGACAAATGGGAAGCAGCAAACTCCCAAGTGTTACGATGTGTGCACGTTCCTAATTAGCACTTATGCGTTTTCTTCATTTCAGTTCTTGTGACTGAGCTTATAAACAGCCAGACACCCAATCTACTGATTAACAACTGCTTCACATATGCTAATGTATAATTGCTAAATGCCTGAAGAATCAGATACATCTCAATTACTCGTTATTTAGAAGTCAAAACTAATCAGATTCCATAGAAATCTGATGTTCTCCCAGCTGTGCTTGGCCTAACAAGCACCACCACCTTTTAGTGAATATTAGTTCTGTTTTTAAAGAAACTAACGGCATATTTGAAGCTTCCACCACCACTAATTTGAAGACCTCAACGTACTGTGAGTGACACACGCTGAGGTCTCAACAGGCAGGATACTATTGAGAAATCAGAGGACACACTAAAACATCCCTTCGTGTAAGAAGCAAATGCAAAACACTTGTGGCTTCAGTATAATGGTTTTTCTCTGGCATAACATGAAAACAGGAAAGGAAATGATAATTGATGAAAAAACATGACAAAAAAGACACAGGTTCTGGGAATTTTGCATTAGACAAATGTGATTCATAGAGCTCACATCAATGCAATGTAATCCTGGCTGTTTGGAAACCTGAGTATCCCCTTTGATGGGCATGTTGTTTAAATTCCCAGGGATTGGTGTGCATTTCAAGCATCATTATAAATAACATCCTCTCTTCCAATAAGAGCTTTAGTTGCGCTTTTAAACACTTGTGTGTGAATGGTCTCATTAGTCATTTTTTCCATTTCATCTCTAGGCTGCATGCGTTTTTTGCTTATGAAGCACTGTTGCCTTTTTTTGTAGCCATAAAGAACTGTTCCAAGAATAGCAATTTTTTAGAAAGGTTTTCATTCCAGACTTGTTCCCCTTGGAGAATTTAAACCACCCCCCCGCCGCCTTCTGCTGCCGGTTAGTGAGCTACATAAAGTAATCCAGAAAGATGCTGGACCAGAATTTCAACAACTGGCATTATGCAAGGGGACGCCGTTCTCTTTACCTATTCTATACGCTTCTCAGTAAAAGTTGGCTACAGCCAACTGTGAACCTATGCTAAAGGAGGAATCCTTTCCACAAAATGCATGGATTCGAATGCTCCTTTCAGTCTGACTCATGTTACCCTGATTATACCTGTCAGAAAGGGGAAGCATCCAGCCCTTTGACATCTTGTTATTGAGGCACATGAAATTCTTCAATATGTGAACACTCTGCATCCCTCCAAACGAAATGTAAAATTGCACAAGTATAACGACTGCTGTAAATATGAGATAAAAGCAACAAAATATTTGTGGATTTGCTTTTTACGTTGAAGTTTTCTAAAAGGGTAGGCTGTAAAGAAAGAAAACAAATGAAAACAGTTCTGGAAGGGAAATTAAGCAGAAGCTGACTGATTTTGTAGCTGAGAAAGGCACAGGGGTTTTTTTTCTGATAGTTTTGTGGTAAGACTGTTTAGTGCATTGCAGAGGCACCCATTTAGTTCTCCATGAAAGTCTAAATACAGATTTATAAAAACTACAGCTACAGATCCATTTTTTCCAAAACATCTGGATTTCCATATGCTGAATTTAGGTAAGAAATATCTACAAGGTATGGAGTACCTTCAGTCGTAAAATACATCCATGGGAAATCACCGAGCCTGGGAGGATGATGTTCATCCTGAAACACGCCATCCATTGCCTTAGGCTGCTCTGGTTTGCTCCAGGGCTGCACCAGGGAGCACTGTGGCTCCTGGCTGAGCTGCAGGAGTCAGGACCCAGATGGATCCAGTGCTCCCGGGGCACAGGCTGGCCTGCCTTTTGGCAGATGGCACCACTCTTTGCTGATGCACAGAGTATGTGGAGGTTTGCATTGACCTGTACATTACAAAGCCGCCTGAGTGAGCTGATCGCAGCAGGCATCACTGGGAGATGGTCCATGCCCATATTCACCCTTGTACCCACAGTGAAACCAGGTTGCTTTTAGAGGTGTATATTCCCATCCAAGCTTGACACGTCTCCTTCCCTCCCCAAATACACACCCGTTAAGTTTGGCCCCTGCTTTGCAATAGACAGTGAAAATACACTGCTTGGTTTTTGCACAGTTCGGAAACTGGGGTCAAAGTAGTGGTGACAAACCTGTATCAGCTGGGCTGCGCTCTCTGGACTGCCGTACCGATGGTCGTGCCCGTTGATGGCCAACACCCGGTCATTCTCCTGTAGCTGTCCATCACGGGCAGCCACGCCACCTTCCAGCATGTTGAAAATAAATACCCCCGGTTCATCAGCCTTGCGGACCAGCTTTATTCCCAGCTGCTCATCCGGACTGCTTTTGTTTAGCACAACGTGGAAACTGTCATCCCTGTTGCAGCGAGCATCAAGGGAAAGTCCGCTGTTTCGGCATCGGTACCTCTGCTCTCGGAGCACTGTCAGTCGGAGCACGTGGCAGGGTTGCTTCAGGATTGACAGGGCATAGTTGTGAGGCACATTTTTGATGTCCATGCCATTTACCTGGAAAACAGAAGTGTAAATCATCAGCAGAAAGACTGTCTAATCTGAATTGGCACTGGAGAGGGCAGATCTGTTTACACAGATGTGTTCATACAAAGTGACGCGTGCTATCTCAAACTGTGTTATGCAGGAGGCCAAGTTTGTGGTGCAGAACAGTCTTCCCCCCAAGGAAAGGACATGCTGTACAGACACTTTCTGCCTCTTTTTTTTCCCCTTTCTTCCTGATAGTCTCCAGACATACATGTTATTTTTCAGGTTTATTATAGCTCTTCCCCAAGCCCCAATATCCTTTCATATATCTTAGTTTTATTCCACTAGCTTCTGATTTCAAATCACCTTGCCAGCCTTTCCTTTCACTCCCACCACTTTCCTGCTGTTTCTCTTCTTCATTATCTCCCAGTTGTTTTACGTACAGTAAAAATAAACATTCCCCATCAATGAATCTCTAATTAAAATGAAGAAAAGAGCCCCAAGTAGAAGTTCAAGTGTCCTGGATATTTTCTAGCAATTATGCTGATATACCGCACCAGAGAATCAGGCTTTTTATGTTTCTCAGTGTTTTCCAGGTAAGATTTAGTTCAGATGGCAGTAAAACTGCAGAACTGCCACTTCTTTAATTTGGCTGGGGAAAAGAAGGAGAAAAAAAAGAGCTTTCAGTCAATTCTGTCATGTCCACATGTGTAAGAGTGACAGGGCATTGCACTTTATCACTGCTAAATGAAAACCAGTTGCAACGCTGTAATTCGTTGCTGGCTGGAAAACCTGAATAAGACAAGTTATTTCCATGTAGTTTTGCATTGCACATGTTGAACCATTTAAATATTAAGAAACATCTCCAAACTGCAACAGAAATGTTCCCCAGCATGGACAGAAGTGTTCGACTGGTGTTTAATTTTGCAGACTGCCTGTGCTGGCACGATGGGGTTGTCCCCACTGCGGTCTGACAGGGGACTGCACCTGTGAAGACACAGCTCAACTAACTAAGTTGCCAGCTTGGGTACCATGAATAGCATGAGCTGCACCAGCATGGGGCTGAAACCGCCGTGAATCCTCAGTAAACCCCCTGGCAGTCGGCCATGGCCAGGGAGAGCTGAGCTGGGCCCATCCGTGCTGCAGTCACAGCTTCCCACTGCAGTTTAGATATGCCCTGCAAGAACAGTTTTGGCTCGGTGGTGCCATTAACTTCGCTGGACTGTGCTGGCACCAGACAAAAAGCTCCCCGAAACACACAGCTGGGTGACACTCATCCGGCTGCCACCCGGAACAGCGATCCAGAGGAATGTTTAAACAGCGCCAGAGCAAAGTATGTTCTCATCGTGATCCCGTGAAATCCCTTTGACCAGCGGTCCATCAGACACGAAACATGTCACAACTCCAGCCTGCCTCAAGTGTCCTCAGCTACCACTGGGGTCAGCAAAACTAGGAAAGTAAGGTGGCTTACAGGTGGTGCTCTGAACTTCAAAGGACAGTATCCTTTCTAATTACTCACATGGAATATTCAGTAGAAATCAGCAGGGCTGGGAGAACTACTCACTAACCCTACCAGCCAGGCATGCCAGAGCAGGCAGCAAGATGGACATCCAGAGTCCCACCTGGAAGACAACCCTGAGATACGCATGCCCAGACACGTGGGGCATGCCTGCCCTGCAGTCCACCCCACTTCCTGCTCCTGTAGCCTTATCCCAGCTAATGCCACACTGGTTAGCCTGGGTACCAGCACTAGCCTATCCATGGCAGCGTGGCCCACAGTGAACAAAGCAGTCTGCACAATTGTTTACCTGTAATTTGGAGAACCTGTGCTGAGCTCTTTGCCATCTCTGGCCACACTGTCACCAATATTTGAGCTAGTTGATTTAAGCTTCTTTGGGTATACCTGGGTGAGCTGCAGTTGTACTTTTGACTTGCAATGCAAATATACCTGTGCACTCCAGCTACACAACATCAAAGCATCAAAGCAAGGAAAGAAACTAGTATTTTCTGTTATGGCTCTTTTCTTCTAAGGATTGAAGCATTACTATAACTTAGCATCCTTGCTGAGCTCCAAGTCACTAAGGCACCTGAGAGTGCAGTTCCCATTCAAAAGCTATTGCTGAAGCCACTACTCACAAGGTACATGATCTTTAACCATCTGGCCGAATTCTAGTTCATCCGTTATACATTTCTATAGAAACAGGAGCAGAAGTAGTAGCCAACAGCTAATGCCTGAATGCTGCTTAAGTTTGTTCTTAGAGATTTCACCTGCGGCTGCTGGTGGAGCAAGACTCCCAAAACAGAGCAGGCAGCGTCTCACGCTCTGTGATGCTGAATGCATCATACGGAGGAGCTAGGTGCTGAAATAACTTAACCATGATCAGGCCCCGATCACCTATCCTAGTGTAAGTGTGATGTAAGGCAATGGAAACCTCACTAACTGATATTTAAGCCCAGAGTTCAGTAGAAACAAACAGTGCAAAAAGCACAGCCGCTGCTTTCAGAAAAATACTTTTGCACCACTGGGTCAGGAATGCATTGCATTTTGGATCTACCATGTTTGGGTAGAAATCAGAGAGGCCTGGTAGTGAATGGGAAAAAATAAATAAATCGGTGGGCCTCGAAAACAGTTGAAATGAATGAAATCATCACAGCATGCAGAGGAACTGAATGTCTTCCTGCATGCATTATTCTAGCCACACAAACAAGCAACATTGCAAATCTCATTTCATGGTGGACTTACATCATCTTATTCTTTGTTAGGATACTTTTATCTTGTACCTCCAGAGTACTGTACCTTTAGTATCATGTCTCCAGGCAGCAATCTTCCATCTCTGGCAACTACCCCATCTCGATAAATATGCTGTATAATAATGTGAACCAAAGGAGTCTCACTGCCTCCCACAATCCTAATGGCCAGGTTTTCCTGGGGATCGGTACGGTTGATCTTAATGCAGGTAATTTCCCCATCTGGAATCAGGTGATACAGTCTGGGAAAACCTGGAAATGCACATTGTAAGATATTTATTTGACATCACAGCTTTGCTTTGTTAAGACATGCACCGCACAACTTCAAGTACCTGCCAGTTATCCAAACTAGGTTTTATGTGTGGGTGTGATTTATACTAAGTGGGGAGGAAAGAATACGTATGTTTGGTGAGTGGACTTGAAGGGATCTTTTTTTAATTAATACATTCAAGCTTCCTTTTTTTTTCACAAAACACAGCCCCAAACCTTTGATGTAATCCAGACAGATGAAATGTACTTAAGAAAAAGAAACCCAGTTACACGTGTTAATATTTTAAGAGAACAAGATATATTTTTAGTCACCAAAGACCCCTCTGAATGAGGCCATGGTTCCTTGCTGGTCCTAGACCAGATGGGCATGGACACCTCGACAAATGTCCATCCCCACTGTGGTGGGCTGCACACCCTGTCTCACTGGTAGCTTCCCAGGCTGGCCTGAGCAGTGATTGCCCTGTTTTCCTCCATTTTTTGTGCCATAGCTGAGGACTGTGTGCTTGGCTTGTGACATCCAAGGAAGCACTCTTCTATCTTCAGCTAACAGAAAAGCAAGATTTTTCGGGCAACCCGAAGCAAACAGTAGTTTCCCTACCAGACTCCTCTCTTTTTATCACTGTTTGAGCTCTAGGAAGTAAGGATGACTGGCTCTTACTGCAACGTGTCTATATTAAAACCACAGTATGCTCAAGGTGCCTGGAAGGAAAGATCTCTGCTGGCCCTGGCAATCTGGGTATGGGGAAGAGGGACTAATGGTGGGCAGGGGTCCTTTTTGCATTTATAATGGACTGGATAAGAATATCCTCTTCCAAACCCTACTTTTCAATTGGCATGTTTGCTTTCACAGCATGTCACTAATAATTTCTTTCCTTTTAGGTCAATTCAAAATTTTAATCTGCATTCAACAGTGAGCAAAGTTGAAGTAAAAACACTGGTGAGTTTTTTAGCACAGGTGTATTAGCCTTCAATTATTTTGAATCCCCCATAGATGAAAGCAAGCTTTTTAATTTTTTGTGTGTGGGTCCAATCCAGCGCTTATATGAAAAACCTGTAAGTTGAAAAATTAAGTGCTAATATTTTTTCAATAACCTATTTTAGAAATGAAAGTACAGTGACTGTTACTGAATAGCGGTAAAGTGTTAAATGAAAATTAACAGAGCAGTATCTGAGACAGAATAAATATTTTCTGCTACAGAATTAGCAGGCAACAAACCAGCAAGGCACCAAAACCTCTTGGGAGAGTGCAAGGGGAAAGAAAGGAGAGGAAAAAAATATTAAGAAACACCATGTTGCATCCCTTACCACTTCTTTGATCATATGCTCTTCGGGGCGGGAAGCTGTCTTCCTCCACGTCTGTAAAAAGCACCTACCAGTAGCACAGACTTCGACTTTGTGGTTTTACAGAGTTGACAGGCAATAAAAGTCTATCTAGATAACTATACAGCCTTCATGAACCTAATATCCAAGTATTCATTTAGTTTATACTCTCATAGTAGCAGTTTCTGTGCTAATACGGTTTACTTCAGTTTAGCACACAAGTTTAATATCTCAGGAATGGAAGGTGCTTTATTTTCCCCATATTCCTGTATTTTCTGAACATTATTTGCCCAGCTTGTAACATGTTCGCTTCTCTCTAGCCTGAAGGGTGGATTCACTCCATCTAAATCCAGGCCTCTAAGCCAAATGCATAATTTGGTGATCTACTTGCTCTGGCTTCCTTTATAGTGCATGGGCACCCAAAGGGAACGATACGCGTTTCACCGCTAAATCACCCTGGAGGTGTTAAACTCTCTCCACTGCTATGTAAGAAGAAAGAGGCAATTAACTCTGGCATCTCAGTGGGGTGCTTAAAGTCAGATGATACACATACTCCTCAAAAATCACCAAAGGCCTCATCCCTGCATCAGAATAAGCATGCACACTTTACACTCTCATTGTGGATATAAGGGTATTTATATGTAAAAATGCAAATTATAATCTGGACCCCCAGATCATCTCTGCATGGAAATAGCATAAATAAATATCTCTGTATATTTTGCAGACTACCAAAGCCGTCCTATAGCAGAACTACTTCCATTTCCCATTGCATGATGGTTCACCTCATGTCCTAACAAACTGTGCTTTTTGACTCAAACACTCACTCTCCCATACCTCATTCCGAAACCTTATCTAAAGGAATTACCCAGTTGCATTTCTTGACCATGGAGAACTGTGGACTGAACAAGCTATTGACACTCTCACGTTATTTCTGTCTGTAATTATCCCAGAGCAAAATCAGAGCAACATGGCAGTGAACAAGTCTCTACACTTCTATAAGACTTACATATATCTTTATATAAGATATAAACTTATTTAAGTTTCTTTGCATCTTGAACAATGCCTTAACTGGTTTATTAAGTCTTGCAGTGGCACTTGGCTGACTTTCAATACGACTTTATGCAGATTCTTTTAGAGGAATTTTTAATACCTAATTTCCTTCTGAAGTGTGCAGTCTACAACAAAACAAATCTTCCCAAGACATTTTTCTTGCCAGTCTGCAAGTCACTAAGGTTTCTCTTTTCATAGTTAGCAGGATGTACTGCCTCACTTCCTGTCTTCACTTGATTTGTGTTCTTTACCAAATATAATTAATAAATTGCACCATTTTCTCCTCAGATGGGCCAAGCAACCAAAATAACTCCATGATCCCTTAATTTCTGCTCTCTTCGTTGAAGGCTTGCCTCTTGTTTTCATCCCAGACATATACAGGGACGTTTGTATTACCAACAACCTAGGCTGTCACAAGTGAAATGCCTATTTTGATAAACTAACAGTAAGTTTGACAAACTAAATGTATAAAATACACAAATACATATTTTTTTGAATAAGAAATTCATGATCATTTTTTCACCAAACAGTCTGCATACATTGTGTGCAGTTTGATTAAAACCTACTATGCCTATTTCAAGATGATGATGTTGTGTCTGGAAAGCAATATCTTCAACTTGAATTTTTCTAATGTATATACCATACCCAGAAGAGGTGGACCCTGTTCCAGCACCTAGTTGCGTACAGTGAATGGGGCCTCAGCAGCCCAACTTAAGGGATTCCAACTGGTTGAGGGCTTGTACCATTCACATATACACAGCCTGTTGTGAGGCTGGAGCATCAGTTTGCGCAGACCCCATTTTCCAGCTCTTACACTCTTAATTAGAATTCTCCGTTCTCTTTAACCAGGTTTTCCAGAGCAGGAAAACCCAGGAGTATTGCATACCTTTCTTTACCATTTTATATTTCCAGTCCTTAAATATCGAAGAGCTGCTGAATCTAGAAAGAAGTAAACTTTCTGTCTTGTTTTTGGTGAGTCTTGCAGGTTTTCCCACAGAGGGTTGTGTTTTTGTCACCGGGGGTTGTATGGAGCATTCTGAATCTGTCAATATAATAAAATGTCATCTGCATTCAGAAAGACTGTGTGTGCTTTTTCCCCAAGCAACATTTTCCTTACATTAGTGTGCAATTTTAATGATATTTTCACACATCCCATTACAGTAACAAATAACATAGGAGAGACCAGCTTTACACAGTAAACTCCGCTTGTCTGGTACAATGTAGGACACTGAGCGCTTGTTAGTATAGTGGCCATGAGAGTGTAATACAAAATTTTAAGTATGCTTAATATTTTATCCCCACAGTTTATAATACTTAATGGTAGTGTTCCTTCAGTGCTCAGGTTTTGGCTGACTTCTGCGTGCACCGTGCTCCTTCTGACAGTGCTGCCATCAGGATAACTTCTGCCTTCATTCCCGGTATCCAGTGTGACAAAGTAATGTTTGCTATGATTCTTGAGTCCAGATTAATCAAAGGCCATTCTAAACAAAACTTGTGTCTCAGGTTGCAAGTCCTCATTTAGATCAGAAGATCTGACTGATGTGAGGTGCCAGCCCACCCCCACGAATAAGGCTTTCTGCAGGGACACACACTCATGCTTCCCGGCATCTGGTCACTAGAATTTAAACGAAGCTTGTGTAACCTGTTCTTGGAAAATTCTTGTGTTTGTGAATGTCACGTGCACTTGCGCTAGTGTGGGACTTCATTCTGCAACTCTTCCTTCCCAGTTGATTTTCCTTTAACATTTCATTCTCCAAGTGTTTGCCATCATTTTGATCTAATGCCTTCCATGAATTTTCCACAGATGCTGGTCTGATGCAGGGGGCAGGTAGAAGGCAATGCCAGCTCTAATGTCTCTTCTTGCTTCTGGAGATTCCTCTCACAAAGGAGTCCCAAAAGAACTAAAATGAAACTGTTGTAGAGTTGAATGTGTCTCAAAAAAGTTGTGGCTATCTCATCTACAGCAGGCAAAGTTTATCAGTCTGCAGTGGAGAAAATGCTACAGAGCCAATCTTTCTTCTGGAAATTGCCTGGCTCATCATCCTAGAGCAGAGTGTTTTGAACCAGTTCTGTAAGATTTCCAACAGCTGTTTTGGGAAATTGGAACAGCAACAGAATCAAATCTGGGGAAAACAGGAACAGTGTAGGATTCCTGCGGCATGCAGCCTTCCTGAGACAGAAGCTGGGCTGAGTTGTCTTGTCCTGGTGCTGGATAAACCACTTTCTTGTCGGCGCACAGAGAGCCTTAATGCCACGAAATGGTTGATACCTAGAGCCATCTGTGTTTCACTTACCTTCTTTTTCTTCATGTACCTTTCCCAAACATTGAAGTATTTATAATATCTATCTATCTATTTTGTATATATCTGTGTATGTAAAATACAACAGGGCTCAGACTGAACAGTAGGAGAGAGATACACCCATACAACAGGAGAGTCTGTTCTGTGGTCCTGCCAGTGCCTGCCAGGGCTGCCTTGGTCCTGACTGCTGCAAAGCAGTAACAGATGGTAGAACTGCACCCACCATGAGACTAAGAAGAATGAGTTTGACTTTGAACAACACTTGACATCCTCAAGCAATCATAAATTCAATTTAATTTACAATGGCTTGACTGCAAAATGGAACTAATGAACGTTTTTGAAAACCAGCAGGACAGCTCCCTTTTACTGTAAAACTGTATAGAGGTTTTCGCAATTGCATTCCCAAATTCTTCCCTCCTAAAGCGTTAGCTGGTTTGCGACTTGTATTTGTAGATCAGTTTGAGTAAAGTGTATATATATATAGTCTTTCTTGGAAGTGAATTTAGAGAGTGCGATGCCAAACTAAGAGCACAGTGATACAAATAAGCATAGCAAAGCAGGAGCAGTCTTTGCTTGGGGATATTTTATCACGTAAGTAGATTGTCAAAGTCATTTACACTAGTAGATCCAGTCGGAAGATATTACATCTTACATGCATCAGTGCCAGAAGGATGTTCCTGTCACCTTTCCTCATGTCTCAGAATGAAACCACCTCTTTTAAACTTTCCTAATTTCTACTCCAGACCTGGAAAGCTATTTGTAGCTGTAAGTGCTATTAATAAGATTACTCTCAGGTAGATATCACAAGCTTGGGTGCTGCACTACAGACAAATACTTATTTGCGTGGGTTATTTACAAATGACCAAATTATTAAAAATGAGAAAATCTTAATGCCTCCTTCCCCCAAACATTTTCTCATCAGTGTTTGCACTTTTTGTTCACTTCTAACATTTTCTTCCATTTGGACAATGAACAGTTCTCTGCTGAAAATGTCACCAAAAAGTTTAAACAGAGGAACAAAGAAAGCCTGAATCATTCAAATCCAAAATGGGTGCATATGACATTGTTTAAACAAATCAAACCACAGGCTGCAAATGGAAATCATGAAATAATCTTCAGAGTGCAGGACTGCTGCCAGCTCCAGGTATAAGCATTAGACTGTACCTATTTCTCTGCTGTAATTATAACAGAAACACATTTGCTGTTATACATCATATTTTTCATTGTCCCTGGGTAGCAAAGGAGTTTTCCAAAACCACTACTGCATTCAGCTTCAAGTTAAGCAGAATCATGGTTGTTTGAATATTTTTTCTCCCACATCAGGAATGATTATTTTGTCTGGCAGCCTCACAGTCATATTGCAACTGAGCATTGGCCCAACAGACAATATCAGCTTCAGATTAAAGGCGCCTACACACTCTGCAGTGGGCAAATAGTTAATTTGACGTCAGTGCTGCTGGTGCTGAGGGCCAATACGTAGGTATGCACTATGGTTTTCGCTCTCAGAGCTCCTTTGACCAAAATACAGGCAAAACACAGATTAAACAGAGACATCTGAACTAAGACGAGGGAATTCTGAAAACTGGGGACAGACGGACTGTAATACGTTGAACTTTGCCAGGTGATCTGACAGCTCCTTTATCAATAAGAGGTTATCAGCAAGAAGGGATTATTTCACTCTGTGCCCACCATGAGGCAGCTTTATTCCGCTCACGCACTGACTAAGCCTGGTGAGGAAAGGAGCCACCAGAGAGGTGGTGAGGTGCTGTCCGATCTTCTGGAGCAATGAGGCATGGCTGAGGTGTGCTCTCAGGTGGTCCCAGGCATGAACTTGTGAAACTTGGGGCAAGGCAGCAAAAAAAGGTGGTCTCACACTGGGTGTGGGGACTTCTGAGGCCAGGAACCACCACCCACAGGAGCACCGCTGTTCCCAGGAGAGTTGAGTGGCAATGGGGAGACAGATGTGTGGGGATGTTTTTTTCCAACAGGTTTGGGCTGGAACTTTAGCGAGCACAGGGCAGAGCATACTGCAGCTATCCCTAAAGATTGACCAGCAACTATAACCAGGAGTCCAACTGCAGACTGTTCAGAACAGCTGAAGATTTTTAAAAATAAATAAAATAAGAAAACATAAAGAACTGGAGAAGAAAACAAGCCTCCAGCTGGCAGGATGATGATAACTGCTACAGAAAGAAGTTTATTCATTTGCTAGAAGAAACAGAGAAAGCCTCTGTGATGCCATTACACAAAGCACCTGTTGCAAAGGACTGAGTAGAGATCCTTGTTAATGTTGTATTTGTATTGCTGCAAGTTACTTGCTTGCATTTTTTTAAAGACCAAATTCCTGAACTGTGTAATCAAAATGCATTCTTTGCATATGTAATTAATACAGGTACCCAGCTTCTGTGATCTCATGCGTAAGAGTAACTGCTCATTAAGTAATTACATGCCTACCTGGTTTTTCCAGTGCAGTAGAATATATTTGGAAGTTTACAGGCAGGCTTGGTGCAGAGGAATGAAACCACAAGCAGAGTCAAAGACAGAATGACAATCTTGGCACTGTGAGTGCAACCCTGAAGTGGCAATCACTTCAGGGCCCCATTATATGTCCCTTAAAAAGGACACAACAACGTTTTTCATTCTGCTGGAAATGTAAAGGCCAGTGCCATCTTCACACCTCCTTCTGTTACCATCAGGACTGTGCTGGGATGTGGATAGGTACTGTTGGCATCCAGATCATCCTCACACACTCTGGACATGAAACCACGCTTTCAGTGAAACAATTAGTAATGTCAACTACAAGCCTAGGTAGAAAGCAGTCATAAAAATGTCTATGACCCATCCTGAAGAGGTGTCCTTTGAAAAGTATGAACTTGAGACATGCAGAATTTCACTCCAGCTGAAGAAGGCAACCTTTTGCTTACAATGGATTGAGTAGTTGCTAGGGAATGAGAAACATAACCGTCTGCTCAAAGAGGGCTGTAGACAAATTATTTGCAAAATTTTACTTGGGGGAAAAAAAATAAAATATTTGGGACACTAAAGTTATTAATGATGTTTCCAGGCCAAGGAGCAGTTTCATATTATTTTTATGGAAAAGGTTCACAATTTTGAATTATCAGGTTTTATTTTGGCTACATCAGCAAGTATGTGGACTAGGAGAGTCAGTACCAAGAACACAGTAACATAGTGAAACTCTCCTGAAGGAATAAGCAAATAAAGCAGAAGAAAAATTGAACGCTGTTCTCCGATTCACCACTTCAAGAATAATGATGCCTAAACACAGCATTTGGCAGCTTTTTGTCCTTATTTTTTGTGGGTTTCAATGATAGCTTGAAATACAGAGAAAAGGGAAGTTGGGTATTTTGTCTTCTTAAAGCCCTTACTCAGGATGTTTGATCCGGGAAGAGAAGTGAGGTGCTGAGGCATCAAGCAAAGGAATAATAAGCTCAGTGAAGACCTTGATTAAGACGATGATTCCCACTCTATCATCACTTCCTTTTGATGCATGAACGCTAATGCTGGCTTCGTAATTACAGTCCAAAGCAATTAGTAACATTTGCTTATGGCTTTGAGAATGCCAAATGTTAAGTGTTACTGCATGCCAGACCCCTCATCCTTGACATACGTCAGACAAACTTGCCTCTCCCCCCTGTTTAAGAGCACAGCATTCTTACTTCATCACCTGCCTGGCTGAGATAATACAAGTCTGTCACCAAGGATCCCACAGAAGTGCTGGAATAATTACAGTGCTTTGCACTTTCATACCATCCTCCCACTGGGAATTTCCTGTGCTTCACAGGAAAAAAAATTAGCCAAAACCGATGAATTTCCTATAACGTATGATCACTGTGATCCGTTTGCTTTAGGGGGACAGACACATGCTGGTGAAGCCTCTTCAACAAAACGATAGAGCAAATCAATGACAGCTCCAGTAATAGATCCCAGACGCCCAGATCCCACATCCCGCATGCTAGATACTGGGCTGGCTGTAGCACGCAGGCTGTTACCAGAACAGCCTTACGTGAGGTCCCACACACCCCAGCAATATTCTTGCCTGCCAATCACTAACAACTTTTTAAAGAAAATAAGGAAAGATTGGTTTTTCTGTTTTTTTTTTAATCACGCACAGCCCACCACATGAAAGGCATATCAGTCATGGACACCGAGTTCCCACATGGGTAGGGTTCCCTACCCCATCTTAAGTGATAACACAAGGAGAACAAAGCATTACCTTCCTCTCCAGCAGCAGAGTTTCCAACAGTCTCCCTTTCCTGGTCAGCCTGGTTGGAAACCACGCTTCCACTTTTTGTCCTTCGAAGAACACTGAATGCCTTGTTTATTTTTTTAAAAGATCTGCTTCTTATAGTGGAGCGTTCAAAGTGTCGAGCTGCAACAGCAGGAAAAAACAAATCAATACGGACAAAGCATTACCTTCCTCTCCAGCAGCAGAGTTTCCAACAGTCTCCCTTTCCTGGTCAGCCTGGTTGGAAACCACGCTTCCACTTTTTGTCCTTCGAAGAACACTGAATGCCTTGTTTATTTTTTTAAAAGATCTGCTTCTTATAGTGGAGCGTTCAAAGTGTCGAGCTGCAACAGCAGGAAAAAACAAATCAATACGGTTCAAGCCATCGGCATGCAACAGGGCGTAACAGCAACGGCAAGGCTGCCTGCACTTCACCTTTGCACGTGACTCCAGCTGATACTCCAAGGCTGCATCCACCTGAATCTGGGTACAATTATCCTACCTCTGTCCCACATCCTGCAATTGCCACCTCCCCTGTCTCTTTTGCCAGCCACGCACATAAATCTCCTGTGAGTGTGGTAGCCTGGGAGAGAATAATCCTCAGTCAAGGCAGAATCAACAGCAATCCCGCAAAAAATGCATATAAAAGGAAGAAGCACTGCCCTTCCCAAGCTCTATGTTTGACCCCAAAAAAAAGCTGGAAGCTGTTGTTAAAAACTCTTCTTGGAAAAAAAACGGCACTACAGCCACAAAACCCCGCAATGCTTCCAAAGCCGCCAACAACAGCCAACAGCTTCATGTCAAAAATTCAAAGATTATCAGGTGGGAGGGACCAACTAAATCACATCTTCTAACTTGGGTGAGGCAATAAAAAGAAAAAAATCATAGTAGTTTCAAAACATGTTACTCTCTTTTCCACCCTGCTGAAGATATCTTCGTGGCTGCTACTGCTCTGCCTCTTTGAGCTCTGCATGCTAGCCAAACATTGTAATCTAATAATACAACATTCCCTCAAACCAGACTGTGGCCTCTAAACTCAATAAAACTGGTGGGATTTAATTTCATTCTGGTGTTCTCTTCTTGCCCCCTCCTTTCCCTTGCCTCTCTAGCCCCATGCACACAAGAGGATAGCGCTGCTCATTTTTCAGTCTTTCTTCAGCCCTTCATCCATCCTTCCAACGTGCAGCTGGTGCAATATAAGGCGGGATATTCACTTTGGCTTCAGAGTCCTCAAATACAAGCTTTGAACTCACTGTTAACACTTCCAAGTCTGCCTTTGGCCAGGCCATGTTTTTCAGATATGGCACTCATCAGAGCTGGGTGCAGTGTCACAGGGTGAAGGATCAAGGCAAGGTTTCCTAATGCAACGTGTCCCTGACTGTGTTTATTTCAGC